>NC_084595.1:45977264-46127264 GCF_033807715.1 Cololabis saira | reverse complement strand
CAGCTTCAGCCAGACACAAGTCAGAAAGTACTCATCCTCAAAACCCCAACAGTCCGAACTGACCAGTTAACCCAAAAACTAACAGTTCAACCTGTGTCTCCTAGCAACATAACGGCTCCCGGAAGTCCCGCCTTCAGTCACTCTTAAAGGGGCCGTGTAGCGGGTCGCTACACTACCCCCCCTTACAAAAGTCCTCGACCCCGAGGACCGGGGCCACAGGCAGGAACGAACACACACCCAGACCAACATCAACCAAAGAAAACAACACATTTTTTCCAACAGTTCCAAAAAAAAATCTTTTTTTTTTTTTTTTTTTTTTAAAGTCCAAGTCACACCAGCGCCCCAGAGGACACCACATAGTCATTCAGACAGGCCGGAGGCCTAGGCTGCCTCCTCGGCCGAGACCTCACGGGGGTCAAAGCCTGGGGAACAGGGGCAGGGGAGGGGGATGAGTCAGAGCGGGAACGGGGCAGGGGCAACGAGGGAGGAGAACAAGAAGGGTGTTGGGCAGCTGGGGAAGGGGGAGAGGCCGCCGGTGCATTCTGGTCAGGGGACGGAGGGTCCCCCCTGTACGGGGCCAGTCTGTCTCTGTGGAGGGCCACCCTCCGGCCCTGGGGAGGCATCTGCACCTGGTAAACAACCTCTCCCAGCCTCCCCAGTACCTTGCAGGGACCAGTCCATTTGCTGTCCAGCTTCGGGCTCCGTCCCTTCTTGCGTACCAGGTTGTAGACCCAGACCAGCTCGTCTGGCATAAAGTCCCGGCCCCGAGACTTCACGTCGTAGCAGTGTTTCTGTTTCACTGCGGCTTCCCGTAGCTGCTCCCGGGCGAAGCTGTGTGCTGAGTCCAGGCGGTCCTGCAGTTTCCTGGCATACTCCGGCCCGGCAGGAACGGCCGGGGCATCTGGTGGGCGACCGAAGACCAGCTCAGCCGGGGTGCGGAGCTCTCGCCCCAGCATGAGGAGAGCCGGTGTGCACACCGTGGACTCCTGCACTGCAGAGCGGCACGCCATAAGCACCAGGGGCAGGTGTTCATCCCAGTCCCGCTGGTGACGGGACGTGACGATTGCAAGCTGATCCACCAAGTTCCGGTGGAATCTTTCCACCAGCCCGTCACTCTGAGGGTGTAATGGAGTAGTGCGGGTCCTGTGTATGCCCAGGCGCTCGCACATGGCAGCGAACACCCGAGACTCAAAGTTTGTCCCTCGATCGCTGTGAAGGGATTCCATGACACCAAACCAGAGCGTTGGCGATAGTTTCAGCTTCTTGGTCTGGAATGGCGTACGCCTCCGGCCACTTCGTAAAGTAGTCTATGGCAGAGGGGACATAGCGGTTGCCGCCATCAGAGTGTGGGTAAGGCCCCGTAATGTCTATCCCCACCCTCTCCATGGGGCACCCCACCGGGAACTGTTGAAGCGGTGCTTGCGAGCGCCCGGTGGGGCCCTTGCGGGCAACACAGAGGTCACAGCAACGACAGAAGTCAGCAACGTCTCTCTTCTGCCGCCCCCAGTAGAAGTTTTGTCGAAGAAGGCGAAGCGTTTTGGTTACCCCAAAGTGTCCAGACCCACCCGCTCCGTGCATGGCCTTCAGCACCTCCTCCTGGAAGCCTCGAGGGACCACCATCTGCCACCGCTCCTCCCCGGTGGCTGCTGTCTTGAACGCCCGCTGTAGCACTCCTCCGGACAACCGCAGTGAGTCAAACATAGACCACAGACCCTTGGTTGCCTTGGAAAAGGGCGCCACCTCCTCCCATGGTGGACGTTGTTGGGTCTCCACCCACCGCAAGATGTGCTGTAGGTCTGGGTCTCTCTCCTGTTCAGCTCTCCAGTCGGCGTCTGTCACTGTCTGCAGCTCCCTGCAGACGACTCCCTCGACTCTTCTGATGGCAGCACACTCCTCCCCCTCCATCCGCCATTCCAGCTCTTGCGCTTCTCTCCTCTCGCAGTGGCGACAACCATCTGCTGCACACGGTCGGCGTGAGAGGGCATCCGCATTGGAGTGGCGAACACCTGGCCGGTGCTCTATCTTGAAGACGTATTCCTGCAGTTCTTCAAGCCACCTGGCAACCTGCCCCTCCGGCTCCCTGAAAGTCATTAACCACTGGAGGGCCGAGTGGTCAGTCCTCACAATGAAGGGGATGCCGCACAGGTAGTGCTCCCGGCGGTCGACGCAATAGTTCCACTCAGCCTTGTTGAGCTTTTGGCTAAAGTACGCCACGACTTTCTCCCCCTCTGGCCACTGCTGCGAGAGAACGCCCCCCACCCCCACGCTGCTAGCGTCAGTGTCCAGTATGAAGGGCAGTGTGGGGTCAGGGGGGGCGAGCACTGGAGCCTCACACAGGGCCCGCTTCAGACTGAGGAACGCCTCCTCGCACGGCTCAGACCAGATGAAGTCTCTGTCCTTTTCCAGCAGCCTGTGTAAGGGCGATGCAATGGTGGCAAAACCCTGCACGTGTCTCCTGTACTACGAGGCCAGTCCGATGAAACTCTTCAGCTGACTCTGGTCGCAGGGGGTGGGCCATTCCTCTACGGCCCGCACCTTGTCATTCATGGTGCCGATACCCTTCGCGCCCACTTCGTGCCCCAAGAACGACACCTCCCTGCGCATGAAGTGGCATTTCTCAGGGTGTCAGCCCCGCAGCTCTGAGCCTCTCCAGAACCTGCCTCAAAGACCCCAGGGCCACCTCAAAGGAGCGGCTATGAACTAAAAAGTCATCGAGAAACACCAGGCACTCCAGGCGGGGGACACCAGCCAGCACCTTGTCCATGAGACGGGCAAAGGTGGCGGGAGCATTACAAAGCCCGAAGCTGAGGACCTTGAACTGCCATAGCCCCCGTCCGGTGCAGAAAGCAGACTTGTGGCGAGATTCGACGGCGAGGGGAACCTGGTAGTAGCCGCTCTTGAGGTCCAGGGTGCTGAACCACAAGGACCCAGACACCAGGTCGAGGGACTCGTCGATGCGAGGAATCGGGTACGAGTCCTTTGTGGTCACGTCGTTCAACCGCCTATAATCCACACAGAACCGCCAGTCTCCATTCTTCTTTGCGACCATGACCACAGGCGACGCCCACGGGCTGTCCGATGGCTCAATAATGTCCGCCTGCAACAGATCATCCAAGGCCTTGTCACACGCCTGCTGACGGGCGAGAGGGAGGCGGCACTTGATGGGCGGCGCCAGACCAGTGTCTATCACATGCTTCGCATATCGGTCCTCCCCACCTCACTCGCCGCAAAACAGCCCCGGAACTCCCAAAGCAGCTGTCTCTTGACTCTTCTCTAAGTCTCCGTATTCCTCTCTCCACACCCCGGAAGGTAGCTCACCCCTGTGTTCTATCGCTTTATTTGATATTGTAATGTTCCCCGAAACATCAGCAGAGGGAAAAGGTCAGGTATTTCCAAGATCCAGGTTTATTAGACAGCTTCAGCCAGACACAAGTCAGAAAGTACTCATCCTCAAAACCCCAACAGTCCGAACTGACCAGTTAACCCAAAAACTAACAGTTCAACCTGTGTCTCCTAGCAACATAACGGCTCCCGGAAGTCCCGCCTTCAGTCACTCTTAAAGGGGCCGTGTAGCGGGTCGCTACACTACCCCCCCTTACAAAAGTCCTCGACCCCGAGGACCGGGGCCACAGGCAGGAACGAACACACACCCAGACCAACATCAACCAAAGAAAACAACACATTTTTTCCAACAGTTCCAAAAAAAAATCTTTTTTTTTTTTTTTTTTTTTTTAAAGTCCAAGTCACACCAGCGCCCCAGAGGACACCACATAGTCATTCAGACAGGCCGGAGGCCTAGGCTGCCTCCTCGGCCGAGACCTCACGGGGGTCAAAGCCTGGGGAACAGGGGCAGGGGAGGGGGATGAGTCAGAGCGGGAACGGGGCAGGGGCAACGAGGGAGGAGAACAAGAAGGGTGTTGGGCAGCTGGGGAAGGGGGAGAGGCCGCCGGTGCATTCTGGTCAGGGGACGGAGGGTCCCCCCTGTACGGGGCCAGTCTGTCTCTGTGGAGGGCCACCCTCCGGCCCTGGGGAGGCATCTGCACCTGGTAAACAACCTCTCCCAGCCTCCCCAGTACCTTGCAGGGACCAGTCCATTTGCTGTCCAGCTTCGGGCTCCGTCCCTTCTTGCGTACCAGGTTGTAGACCCAGACCAGCTCGTCTGGCATAAAGTCCCGGCCCCGAGACTTCACGTCGTAGCAGTGTTTCTGTTTCACTGCGGCTTCCCGTAGCTGCTCCCGGGCGAAGCTGTGTGCTGAGTCCAGGCGGTCCTGCAGTTTCCTGGCATACTCCGGCCCGGCAGGAACGGCCGGGGCATCTGGTGGGCGACCGAAGACCAGCTCAGCCGGGGTGCGGAGCTCTCGCCCCAGCATGAGGAGAGCCGGTGTGCACACCGTGGACTCCTGCACTGCAGAGCGGCACGCCATAAGCACCAGGGGCAGGTGTTCATCCCAGTCCCGCTGGTGACGGGACGTGACGATTGCAAGCTGATCCACCAAGTTCCGGTGGAATCTTTCCACCAGCCCGTCACTCTGAGGGTGTAATGGAGTAGTGCGGGTCCTGTGTATGCCCAGGCGCTCGCACATGGCAGCGAACACCCGAGACTCAAAGTTTGTCCCTCGATCGCTGTGAAGGGATTCCATGACACCAAACCAGAGCGTTGGCGATAGTTTCAGCTTCTTGGTCTGGAATGGCGTACGCCTCCGGCCACTTCGTAAAGTAGTCTATGGCAGAGGGGACATAGCGGTTGCCGCCATCAGAGTGTGGGTAAGGCCCCGTAATGTCTATCCCCACCCTCTCCATGGGGCACCCCACCGGGAACTGTTGAAGCGGTGCTTGCGAGCGCCCGGTGGGGCCCTTGCGGGCAACACAGAGGTCACAGCAACGACAGAAGTCAGCAACGTCTCTCTTCTGCCGCCCCCAGTAGAAGTTTTGTCGAAGAAGGCGAAGCGTTTTGGTTACCCCAAAGTGTCCAGACCCACCCGCTCCGTGCATGGCCTTCAGCACCTCCTCCTGGAAGCCTCGAGGGACCACCATCTGCCACCGCTCCTCCCCGGTGGCTGCTGTCTTGAACGCCCGCTGTAGCACTCCTCCGGACAACCGCAGTGAGTCAAACATAGACCACAGACCCTTGGTTGCCTTGGAAAAGGGCGCCACCTCCTCCCATGGTGGACGTTGTTGGGTCTCCACCCACCGCAAGATGTGCTGTAGGTCTGGGTCTCTCTCCTGTTCAGCTCTCCAGTCGGCGTCTGTCACTGTCTGCAGCTCCCTGCAGACGACTCCCTCGACTCTTCTGATGGCAGCACACTCCTCCCCCTCCATCCACCATTCCAGCTCTTGCGCTTCTCTCCTCTCGCAGTGGCGACAACCATCTGCTGCACACGGTCGGCGTGAGAGGGCATCCGCATTGGAGTGGCGAACACCTGGCCGGTGCTCTATCTTGAAGACGTATTCCTGCAGTTCTTCAAGCCACCTGGCAACCTGCCCCTCCGGCTCCCTGAAAGTCATTAACCACTGGAGGGCCGAGTGGTCAGTCCTCACAATGAAGGGGATGCCGCACAGGTAGTGCTCCCGGCGGGTGACGCAATAGTTCCACTCAGCCTTGTTGAGCTTTTGGCTAAAGTACGCCACGACTTTCTCCCCCTCTGGCCACTGCTGCGAGAGAACGCCCCCCACCCCCACGCTGCTAGCGTCAGTGTCCAGTATGAAGGGCAGTGTGGGGTCAGGGGGGGCGAGCACTGGAGCCTCACACAGGGCCCGCTTCAGACTGAGGAACGCCTCCTCGCACGGCTCAGACCAGATGAAGTCTCTGTCCTTTTCCAGCAGCCTGTGTAAGGGCGATGCAATGGTGGCAAAACCCTGCACGTGTCTCCTGTACTACGAGGCCAGTCCGATGAAACTCTTCAGCTGACTCTGGTCGCAGGGGGTGGGCCATTCCTCTACGGCCCGCACCTTGTCATTCATGGTGCCGATACCCTTCGCGCCCACTTCGTGCCCCAAGAACGACACCTCCCTGCGCATGAAGTGGCATTTCTCAGGGTGTCAGCCCCGCAGCTCTGAGCCTCTCCAGAACCTGCCTCAAAGACCCCAGGGCCACCTCAAAGGAGCGGCTATGAACTAAAAAGTCATCGAGAAACACCAGGCACTCCAGGCGGGGGACACCAGCCAGCACCTTGTCCATGAGACGGGCAAAGGTGGCGGGAGCATTACAAAGCCCGAAGCTGAGGACCTTGAACTGCCATAGCCCCCGTCCGGTGCAGAAAGCAGACTTGTGGCGAGATTCGACGGCGAGGGGAACCTGGTAGTAGCCGCTCTTGAGGTCCAGGGTGCTGAACCACAAGGACCCAGACACCAGGTCGAGGGACTCGTCGATGCGAGGAATCGGGTACGAGTCCTTTGTGGTCACGTCGTTCAACCGCCTATAATCCACACAGAACCGCCAGTCTCCATTCTTCTTTGCGACCATGACCACAGGCGACGCCCACGGGCTGTCCGATGGCTCAATAATGTCCGCCTGCAACAGATCATCCAAGGCCTTGTCACACGCCTGCTGACGGCCGAGAGGGAGGCGGCACTTGATGGGCGGCGCCAGACCAGTGTCTATCACATGCTTCGCATATCGGTCCTCCCCACCTCACTCGCCGCAAAACAGCCCCGGAACTCCCAAAGCAGCTGTCTCTTGACTCTTCTCTAAGTCTCCGTATTCCTCTCTCCACACCCCGGAAGGTAGCTCACCCCTGTTGCCGTCAGGCAGGGCCGCAGTTGTTGACCGGCACTGGAGGTACCCAGTGTCCGTTGACGCCTCCTCCCCCATCTGGGGAGGCAGCGGCCAAGGGGAAGAGATGTCCCCAACGAACAAGTCAGTAGCCAACTCGCTCCGTGCATCGGCGGGCATGTGACCGTACGCCCGCCGCACCTGGCCCTCAATGTCATTAGCCAGCCCCCGAAGCGACTCACCAGGCTTCCTGCATCTCCCTCTCAGTTCATTCTTCAAGAGTGCTGGCTGGGACCACTTCCCAAACCGCCTCTTGAGAGCCCCCACCAGGGCAACATAGCACCAACGCTGCTCAGGGTCCAGCAACAGGAGACACGACAAAGCGTCCCCCTCCAGACACAAAGCCAACTGTAACGCTTTTTCCCCCTCTCCCCACCCTCTAGCATCTGCCAGCAGTTCGAATTGGGCTTGAAACACCTCCCAGTCCGACCCGCCGTTGTATTTCGGTGTCTTAACTGAAGCGGCAGATGGACAAACGGTCGGGAGAACGGTCGAGAGAACAGCCGTTGGCGGCGGCGCTCCGTCCGCGGCGCTCCCCGTGGCGCTCCCCGCAGCGCGGCTCCCACGGTGGACCGCCTCCTGCTGTATCCACTCCAGCCGCGGCATGTCCGAGGGTCCTGGTAGCCCGAAATCCGCGTTGTTCTGCGGCTCAGTCTTAACTTTCAGTCTATCCATGTTGTCTTGCGGGTCACGCTAACTGAAGCTAAGCCAGCTGACTAATCGGATGTTAAACACTTACGTCTCAGCCACTGTCCGATCGAAAGTTCAGGTTTACTTCTGACACCAGTGTAATGTTCCTGGAAACATCAGCAGAGGGAAAAGGTCAGGTTTTTCCAAGATCCAGGTTTATTAGACAGCTTCAGCCAGACACAAGTCAGAAAGTACTCATCCTCAAGACCCCAACAGTCCGAACTGACCAGTTAACCCAAAAACTAACAGTTCAACCCAGCCCCCCAGTCTCGCGCTCAGAAGGTGTGCCGAATTTTCCCAGTGGCCAGCCGCGGTACTGCAACAAAAAATCCCATGGGGCCCAGAAAGCTTTTTTCCCATAGACCGCAATAGTAAAAGAGAAGCCTCTAAAACTGTTCACAGGAACCTCCAGCTGTAATCACCGGCAATTACTAATCTTTGTATTCTATATTTTTAAGTCATGGACTTTATATCCGTCAAAAATGTTTTATAACGGCCAGAAAAGTCAAAGAAAAGTCTCTTTCTGGGCGTGACATCACGGCCGTGTCGGTGCCATTGATGTGCCCCAGAGCATCATGGGAGGTGACTCAACTGCGCATGCTCTATGGGCCCGTGTACCAGGAAGTAAACCAGGAAGTCAGAAATTTTTTCGGCACATGCGCTGGCTGAGCAGAATCATGAGCAGAATTGGCACTGTATCCAGTTGTATAATACATCCATGGTTCAACCTGTGTCTCTTAGCAACATAACGGCTCCCGGAAGTCCCGCCTTCAGTCACTCTTAAAGGGGCCGTGTAGCGGGTCGCTACACTATTCATTCAGTCATTGGCCTTTATTTAAAGGAGCCGTCTGTAAGAAATGGCCAAAACTGGTACTGCAGTCACTTTCAAAATATTGTTGAGCGGCGTGTACCCTCCCCCTCCTCCCCCCGACCAGAGGTTGCCAGGTAGGCAGCAGAATGCAGCAGGAACGTAGGCTGCCATGGCTGCGATAATTAGAGCCGACCTGGCAACCCGGATGCCGAAACAATACTGACTTGGTGATTGGGAGATAGGTGGAGGGTGGAGCTTCAGAAACAATACTGACTTGGTGATTGGGAGATAGGTGGAGGGTGGAGCTTCAGAAACAATACTGACTTGGTGATTGGGAGATAGGTGGAGGGTGGAGCTTCAGAAACAATACTAACTTGGTGATTGGGAGATAGGTGGAGGGTGGAGCTTCAGAAACAATACGGACTTGGTGATTGGGAGATAGGTGGAGGGTGGAGCTTCAGAAACAATACTGACTTGGTGATTGGGAGATAGGTGGAGGGTGGAGCTTCAGAAACAATACTGACTTGGTGATTGGGAGAAAGGTGGAGGGTGGAGCTTCAGAAACAATACTGACTTGGTGATTGGGAGATAGGTGGAGGGTGGAGCTTCAGAAACAATACTGACTTGGTGATTGGGAGATAGGTGGAGGGTGGAGCTTCAGAAACAATACTGACTTGGTGATTGGGAGATAGGTGGAGGGTGGAGCTTCAGGCCAAAACAAAAAATGACAACATAAACATCAGTTGAGGGCTGCAACTCCTCTTTTTAAACTGGAATATCCTGGCTCGAGTGCTGTTGTCAGTGACATAAGTATTTGAAATGAACATGATTTTTAAATGTCTGTTGACATATCAGGGTCCTTTTATGATTCGTTTTATTATTGCTCTTACATACAGCTCCTTTAACCAGCAGGTCATTAAGAACATTCTTATTTACAACGACGGCCTGGCAAGAGACAAGGACCACTTGGGGGAAAAGGAAGTGGGCTAGGGAGTAAAACACAGTAAAATTGTAACTCTGCAAAGATATAGAAAACCATTAAGGAGCATTTTTTGGCAAAGCAGCAGAAATTGGCAGAACACCGTCCTACACCTTAAGATCAATTATAGACTGAAGCAAGATCTTTCTGGTGTGTGAATGAGAAGCATCAACACCTGTGGAGCGGTCCTTCAGTGGGTCCAACAAACAGTTACACTCACCACCAATTATATATTGTCCGGGAGTGCATGTTGGTCATTTGACTTCGCAATGTAGTTTCAAGTATCAAATTAAAAAAATGTCCAAGCTAGTATTCCTTAGGGTGGCCTCTACCTGGGCCATCAAAAATAGCACGTCATGCTCCTTTTATCTTTTTTTTTCTTAATCAAAGAGAGTATTGATGTAACAAATGGATGCATATGGTCAAAACAGCTCATGTGTAAAGTATAAAACAGAAACCGCGGAAATGGTAATAGTTAAAAAAAAAATTCAAATAAGAAATATCAATTTTCTGTTGTCCCTGAATGCACCACTGCGTTCAGCGATGACGTCAGGACGCACAGCGTCAAGTCAAACTGGCACCACATGTGAGTTTTTGTTGAAACTTACTTTTGAGGATAATCAATGTTTATTATTCGTCAGGTTACTGAAATGCTAAGACCTATATATATTTTCGTGATTTAGCTTTTTGTCCATTTGCAGGTTGATATAGTGATATACAGTTACCTTAGTTAGCCTGCTACACAGGCCTGTCATAATTGACTAGTCTTTTCAAAAGTGAATGGCAGGAAACGTCGTTGTGTGTGTGTTTCCCAGCTGTTCCACTAGCGTGATGCGGATGAGGAGGCCATGGCCGGGACGTCGAGGAGCCGCAGCCTGCAGGTGTTTGACACGGAGCTGAGTGCTGACTCGGTGGAGTGGTGTCCCGTCCCCCCCGGACACGACCTGCTGGTCTGCGGGACCTACCAGCTGCAGAGCCCGGTGAGATCCTGCTGCTGCCGGGGCTGGCTCCTTTCACTAATACATATACCCAGTACTGGAGATGAGGGGGGATGACATCCCCCCTGAAATAAAAACGGTCCAAATCATCCCCCCTGAAATAAAAACGGTCCAAATCATCCCCCCTGAAATAAAAACGGTCCAAATCATCCCCCCTGTAAAACTGCCATCCCTCCTTTCCATAGTTATACTGCTATTTCAACATTTAGAGTCATCACCAGAAAAATAACACCAGAAAAATAACTTATTTGACAATTTTCACCTGTTTCAAGTCAATTTTCACTTGAAATAAGTAGAAAATCTGCCAGTGGGACAAGATTTATCTTCTCATTACAAGCAAAAAAATCTTGTTCCACTGGCAGATTTTTCTACTTATTTCAAGTGAAAATCTACTTGAAACAGGTAAAAATTGTTGTTTTTCCAGTGATTAGTCTTGTTTTAAGTATAATGAGATTTTTTTGCTAAAATGAGACATTTTAACTAGAAATAAAACAAATATTCTTGTTAAGATTTAGAGTTTTTGCAGTGATCCATGTTACTTATCCTGTGAAGGACAGAGTCATATTGATAAGTTCAGAAAAGTGTTTTTTATTGTTGTGTTTTGATGTATTTGATGTAAGCCCAGTGGATATTTAAAGCTTACAGAAGGCTGCATTTAACTGCTGCTATGTCATTCCTGCAGTATTTCTGCAGGTGTTTTGGTCACTGCTATTATTTGTAATATATTATATTATTTGTAATCAGCACAAATTATCTGTCCCCATATGATAAAATTCACCATCCCCCCTGATTTCTTTTTTTAACATCCCCAAAACGTCTAAACTGCATAGAAATGTAATTATTTTATATGAAAAAACTAAATGCTTTGATTTAAAGTTTAAAATGCCTTAATAGCATTGAACTTGCATAACTATACAGACAGCCAGAGGTGGACAGAGTACTCGACCCCAGTACTTGAGTAAGAGTACAAATACTACTTGTCAAAATTTACTCCGTTACAAGTAAAAGTAGCTCAGTCAAAATATTACTCGAGTAAGAGTAGAAAAGTACTTGCTTTTAAAGGTACTTAAGTATCCAAAAGTAAATGCTTTTAAATTTACTTTAAGTAAGAGTAAGAGTAAACTTCTTATTTTCCACATCAGTAAATTACTATATTTTTTCTAAATTAATTTAAGGATCTTTTAACTCTTGTTTCTGAGAATTAACTAAACCAGCTGCACTGATGTGCTGCTTTTAGAACCACAATGTTATATAAAACCTGCAGAAACACCAAAAACAAATCAAATGAATGGGATCATAAGAGGACAGCAGATGATGCAGAGTTTATTAACAATCATGAACTGAAACCAAATGAACCTGCACCATCCGACTAAGTCTGGATCCCCCTCAAAGACCACTGCTTTACAAAAAACTACATCTCTGCTTTCAATAACTGCATCAATAACTCAAAATTGTCTGTCTTGACAAACGCAGGCTACTTTGGCGGTATCGTTTTGAGGAGGCTTGACGTATTTCCGCTTCACGTACATCCCAGTGGAGAGCGTGCACTGTGATAGGTCTCCTCCTTTGACAAAAACAGCTTGTGTCCAATAGGATTTTAGGGAAGAAGAAAAAAGAGCAGACCTGAAAGTAACGAGTACTTTTCAGCCTTCCTAGAAATTTACTTGAGTAAAAGTAAAAATATTTGTCTTGGAAATGTATTCAAGTAAGAGTAATAAGTACCAAAGAAATCTAATACTCAAGTAAAGTACAAATCCTTTGGATATGTACTTAAGTACAGTACTCAAGTAAATTTACTCCGTTACTGTCCACCAAACCATATAGCAGCTGAAATAGCCTCCTATTCTACAGGATTGTCTCAGAAAATTAGAATATTGTGATTTTCTGTAATGCAATTACAAAAACAAAAATGTCATAGATTCTGGATTCATTACAAATCAACTGAAATATTGCAAGCCTTTTATTATTTTAATATTGCTGATTATGGCTTACAGCTTAAGAAAACTCAAATATCCTATCTCAAAAAATTAGAATATTCTGGGAATCTTAATCTTAAACTGTAAGCCATAATCATAAATATTAAAATAATAAAAGGCTTGCAATATTTCAGTTGATTTGTAATAAATCCAGAATGTATGACATTTTTGTTTTTTTATTGCATTACAGAAAATAAAGAATTTTATCACAATATTCTAATTTTCTGAGACAGTCCTGTAGTTGTAGTAAAATAGAAAAACTCAACAGCTAAATGCCATTTTCCATTGGCATTTTATGACTATTTTCCGACTCTCACAGTAATACGGGACAAAGTGCGTTCCTTTTCAGCTCAATATGGGACGTACTTTAGTTTATAAATACGGGACGATTCCATTTTTCAAGGGACGGTTGGTAACCCTACCTAATGTCTGTTGCATATCAATTACACTCTTTCAGCAGGAAGGAGAAGAGGATGCCGCCCCCAGCCGGATTGGGCGCTTGTATCTTTTTGAGTTTGGGAGAGAGGAATCGTTGGGCCGTCCACTGGCCGAGCTGCAGCGCCTGGACACGCCAGCTATCCTAGATCTGAAGTGGTGAGGAAGCAGTCTGGACCAGTGTGTGTACTCTCCTCGTATCTCTTCTGTCCTGTTGACAGCGTTGCTTGGTTTCAGGTGCCACGTGCCCGTGTGTGAGAGGCCGGTGCTGGGAATGGCAGCTGCAACGGGGGAGCTACAGCTGTACACGCTGGCAGAGAGTCAGGTGAGAAACATCACCAGAACAATCACAGGAGAATACAAACTGTCACTGTCTCCGGCTGCGGGAGCTCTCAGCATCTTGGGAGTGATGAGTACCACAGTAGGACACCGTGTTGTTCCTAGGGTTGACAACCGTCCCTTGAAAAACAGAATCGTCCCGTATTTATAAACTAAAGTACGTCCCATATTGAGCTGAAAAGGGACACACTTTGTCCCGTATTACTGTGAGAGTCAGAAAATAGTCATAAAATGCCAATGGAAAATGGCATTGAGCTGTTGAGTTCCCAATGGGAGGAAACATTTAAAGCAGGACATAAATTGACTAATAGCCCATTATGGAGGGAATTTGACTGGAAGGTGAAGATGCGGTACTTTGACGCCCCTGTCATCACATCAAAATACAGCAATATGTCTGAGCCGTGTTGGAGAGGATGTGGTCTGATTGGGGACTTCACACATATATTTTGGGACTGCCCAAAGCTCACTGATTTCTGGAGGAAGGTTGAGTTGGAGATAAAACAGATTCTGCATGTGGATTTTACTACGGGGCCGGCCTTAGTCATACTAGGTATACTTCCGGAGGATATGATGGAGAGAGATCTGGCTTCTCTACTGAGAATTCTGCTTTTAGTCGCCAAAAAAATGATAACAGTCAACTGGCTGAAAGCAGAGTCCCCAAGCATGACACACTGGAGAGAGAGGATAAGACATGTGTATGTGATGGAGAAAATTACAGCAAGATTGAGGCTAAAAACGAACCAGTTCAGTGACCGCTGGGCACTAATAACAGAAGCATTGACAAAGCTATGAACACTTCCTGTTAGCCTTTTGTTTTTATTTTTCTCTCTCGACTTTTATTTTATGTTTTGGTTTATTATTTTTTATTTCTTTTCATGTCTTTTTATTTCATTGTACACGATTGCACCTGTTCTGTTAGTATCTATTAATATTGATGAAGAGTGTAAATGTGTATTAATCTGTTTGTGTTCAATGAAAGATAAGTTTATACAAGTCCGCTTTTTCTGGGACAACATGTCCCACCAAGAAACATATTCCTTCCTCCGCCGCTGCAGACGGCTCATGCATGTGTGTGTTCAGTAGGACGGCGGGCGGAGTCTGCAGAGTCTGCACCGGGTGCAGGTTGGAGAGGAGCGGCTGGCTCTGTCCCTGGACTGGTCCACGGGACGGCTGGACAGGTAAACTCCGTCCCCCGTCTCTGCACGTGTCCAGAAAACGAAGGTTTGTGGTGACGGCAGCCGTCCCCTTGTCTCCAGCAGCGCTGACATCCGAGCGGTGTGCAGCGACTCTGCGGGCTGCGTGTCCGTGTTCTCCCTGGCCGACGGGGCTCTGGCGGCTCCGGCTCAGTGGAAGGCCCACGACTTCGAGGCCTGGATCTCTGCCTTCTCCTACTGGGACACGCAGCTGGTCTACTCAGGTACCTCACCTCCATCTCTCATGTTCAGGTGGTACCTGGGAGGATATCTGTGAACGGTAGTATTTATCTCCTTGGAGGGTTGCTGTAACAGCAATTTTTTACACAAATGCAAAAGATAATTGATGAACTATTCGATTAACAGTTGGGCCACGTTATGTAGGTGTCAGGAGAAGACGCTCGTAAGCTGCACATCAGAATCAAAGAATGAGTGAAGACACAGAGCTGTCTTTGTACAAAGGGCTCACTGCTCAGGCAACGCTGTAGCAGAGAAGCGCTGAACAGTTCCTTGTTCCTTTATTTATCAGAGTGACGCGTGGGAGTGAGAGACCAGCGGGGCGGAGAAGTAGAAAACCAAATACCATACATGGAGGTGTATACATCAAAGTGATTATAGGTCATAGAGAGTAGGACAATACGTATATTTACAGTTTTCTTCTAACAGTAGGTTACACGCATGTTGGCAAACCTGTTGGGACGTGATGGCGTGTCCCGTTATCTGGCTGGTTATCTGGCTCCACCGTCCCGTTTGGATCTGGGGCATTGACCTCTGGGGGATTGATTTGAAACATTTATTGTCCCCTCTGGGGAAAATCAGTTGTCAAACAGCTCATGACATTTAAAAAGAGGAAAACAAACAGAAAAACAGAGTTGAAAATGCAATAAATAAATATATATATTATCATTATTATTATTTATTAATAAATATTATTATTAATACACTATTATTATTATTGTTATTATTAATAAATTATTATTATCGTATTTTTTATATACATTTTATATTTACTTGATTACCTTATTTATATATTTTTTTATTTACAGGACTGTCTCAGAAAATTAGAATATTGTGATAAAGTTCTTTATTTTCTGTAATGCAATTTAAAAAAACAAAAATGTCATACATTCTGGATTAATTACAAATCAACTGAAATATTGCAAGCCTTTTATTATTTTGATATTGCTGATTAAGGCTTACAGTTTAAGATTAAGATTCCCAGAATATTATAATTTTTTGAGATAGGATATTTGAGTTTTCTTAAACTGAGACAGTCCTGTATTTATTATTATTATTATTAATAATTAATATTAGTAATAGATCATTATTATTGTTTTTATTATTTTTATATATATTTTATATTTACTTGATTATCTTATTTATATTTATATTTTATTTATATTATTTACTCCGGGGCGTTGACCTCTGGTGATGGCCCTGAGCTCTGTCATTTTCTGGAGCTGTTGATGCGTATCTTATCTTTAAGTTCTCCTGGTGGGGGCTGCTAATCCCCCGGGGTGCCATGACCAGGAGGGAATGCACTCTGAGATGTTTAGGTGAACGGTTTGCCTCAAAGTCCATATTTGAGAGTCAGGATTTAGCTGACAGAACACTGAGACTCCCAGCGCTGTCCCCGTCCCCGTCCCCTGCTGGTGGCTGTAACGTTGAGGCTGGTTCAGTATCTGCTGGTGACTGTAACGTTGAGGCTGATCCAGTATCTGTTCCTGGCTCTGGAGACGTGTAACACCAGCGTGTGCGTGTATGTACCTTCTACCCAGGTGGCGATGACTGCAAACTCAAAGGTTGGGATCTCAGGATCAATCCATCCACGCCTGTTTTCACCAGTAAAAGGTAGTGGAAGTTGATGTTTATGTGTCCTTACTACCAGTACTCCAGTTGTAAAAAAAAATCAGGGGGGATGGTGGATGTTATTTGTAATATAATATATTACAAATAATAGCAGTGACCAAAACACCTGCAGAAATACTGCAGGAATGACATAGCAGCAGTTAAATGCAGCCTTCTGTAAGCTTTAAATATCCACTGGGCTTACATCAAATACATCAAAACACAACAATAAAAAACACTTTTCTGAACTTATCAATATGACTCTGTCCTTCACGGGATAAGTAACATGGATCACTGCAAAAACTCAAAATCTTAACAAGAATATTTGTCTTATTTCTAGTTAAAATGTCTCATTTTATTAAAATAAATCTCATTACACTTAAAACAAGACTCATCACTAGAAAAAACAACAATTTTCACCTGTTTCAAGTAGATTTTCACTTGAAATAAGTAGAAAAATCTGCCAGTGGAACAAGATTTTTTTGCTTGTAATAAGAAGATAAATCTTGTCCCACTGGAAGATTTTTCTACTTATTTCAAGTGAAAATGTACTTGAAACAGGTGAAAATTGTCAAATAAGTTATTTTTCTGGTGTTATTTTTCTGGTGATGACTCTAAATGTTGAAATAGCAGTAAAACCACATTCATTGATGAAATGACATAAGGGATGGAAAGGGGGGATGGCAGTTTTACAGGGGGGATGATTTGGACCGTTTTTATTTCAGGGGGGGATGATTTGGACCATTTTCATTTCAGGGGGGGTGATTTGGACCATTTTCATTTCAGGGGGGGTGATTTGGACCATTTTTATTTCAGGGGGGGATGATTTGGACCGTTTTTATTTCACGGGGGATGCCATCCCCCCTCATCCCCCCTCATCTACCCTCATCTCGACTACTGCTTACTGGCGTTGGCGGCAAACTGCCGTTAACAAAATCTGGTGCTTTCTTCTTAAGGCACTCGATGGGTGTGTGCAGCATTCACAGCAACCCCCACCGGGAACACATCGTAGCCACGGGCAGGTGAGTACCCCCACCCACGCTGACGTGTCCCCGGTCTCCTGGCTCTCCCAGCCCCTGATTGTGCTGATCTCGTCCTTGTGCAGCTACGACGAGCAGGTGCTGCTGTGGGACGGCAGGAACATGCGGGAGCCGCTCAGTGAGAGTGCGCTGGGCGGGGGGGTGTGGAGGCTCAAGTGGCACCCCACCCACCAGCACCTGCTGCTGGCCGCCTGCATGCACAACCACTTCCACATCCTGCACTGCCAGCAGGACACAGGTCGGTGTTGGAGGACGGACAAGGACACACTCTAGAATTAGTTTACATCAACGACACTGAGAATTTCCTTCTTCGTTTACCCTGCATTCACACTGAAAGCGTCACGGGCGTCACAGGTTGCCGTTCATTTTCTATGAAAGCGCTGTGAGAGGCGTCGGAGGCCACTGAGGCGTCGGGAGGCGTCCGCAGCGTCAATATGAATTTGAGAGAATCTCAACTTTATGCAAACGAGCAGCAGCGACGCCGAGGCAGCGTCCAATCACAGACCAGGATTCCCAAAGCGAGAACCCTCAATGCAGATTTTACTTTCATGTAGACACAAACATACACTCATTCACATGCGTACAGGAGCAGAGCTGTGCATTAACAAACTTATTTTATCAGGAATTAATATATTTCATCCAGCAAACAAAAATTTTTGCTGGTTTGACTGCCACCTCCTGACTCAGACGTCTGACTCCAACCCCCCGACCAATCAGTGGCCTGTAGTGTGATGATGTCAGATACAGCTGACTCAGCAGCTTAGAACCTCAGCAGAATAGTTACAGAAAAGTATCTACTCTGCACGTTAGACCCCTAGTGGAGAAGAACCAAACAGAACCAAGGCGAGTCGGGCTGAGTAGGTACTAGTGGAAAAGCGCCAAAAGTGAATAGTCGTCCCGGTCCCGACCGTCACAGAGCTGTGACCCGGTGCAGACAGCTGTACCAGCATCTCCAGAGCCCTGTAGCTTTTAAGATTTTAGCTATAAATATACATGAAATTACATATTTAAGAATCACTGCAGAGAAATTACTTGTTCGAATTATTGATTCTATTGGATATTCAACTTTAACTGTAGAGAAGAGTACAGTGGCAATGATACAGGACTGTCTCAGAAAATTAGAATATAGTGATTTTCTGTAATGCAATTACAAAAAACAAAAGTGTCATACATTCTGGATTCATTACAAATCAACTGAAATATTTCAAGCCTTTTATTGTTTTAATATTGCTGATCATGGATTACAGCTTAAGAAAACTCAAATATCCTATCTCAAAAAATTAGAATATTCTGGGAATCTTAATCTTAAACTGTAAACCATAATCAGCAATATTAAAATAATAAAAGGCTTGCAATATTTCAGTTGATTTGTAATGAATCCAGAATGTATGACATTTTTGTTTTTTTTAATTACATTACAGAAAATAAAGAACTTTATCACAATATTCTAATTTTCTGAGACAGTCCTGTAAATGTGGTTTTCATGATGGCACTTAAAAGGAAAATTAAGATCAGGTTGTACAATTTAACAACAGTTTGAAATAAGTTGCATGTTGAGTTTCTGCTATGTATTTATTATTGTACATTTGAATGATCCTGGTTGTTTGTCCATTATTCAGGTGGCAGCGGGGGAGCGTGTCCTGTCGTGGCCTCCTACGTCCTCCACAACTCCCTGGCGTACGGAGCAGACTGGAGCCGGCTGGCCCTGGAGGAGCCGGGTCCCTGCTCCCCCGGCCCAGAACCAGAACCAGGACCAGAACCAGAACCAGCAGGACACGTGAGGATCCAGTACGAGTCTCCCACGGCCAGCTTCGACACGTGTCTGGAGGACGATGCTGGACGGTACGTCCCCGAGGGAACGGCAGCTTCAGCTCCGGCCCGTCTCGCCCTCGGCCCTGACCACCACGATCCCTCGCTGTCCTGCCTGCTGGCCAGCTGCTCCTTCTACGACCACATGCTGCACGTGTGGCGCTGGGACTGGACTCCTAATGACACTCAACAGGAAACTAACTGATGCTGATGGAGCCGGGACAATGTTTGAGATTACACTATATATCTATTCTTTCAATGAATGTGTACTGCAGTAAACCAGAGTAAAGTGTAAATACATCCGTGGTGGTGTTCTCTTCACTTCTATGGCTGGGAGTTGTAGTCACTTAATTACCAGGAGGGTTTTAATGCCCATTTGTACATTAACTGTCAATATTCTGGAGGTGAGATTCTTAGAATTGAGCTATTTGAATTTTAGAAAGGAAGGAAAATGGCAATTAAAAATCATCTGTTAGTATTAGGCCTGTGTTGAAAAAAAAATGATGTTCCGATTCTAAATCGATTCTCATTAATTCCTAAATATCGATTTGTATGTGTAAAGATTGATTATTTTTCACGTCATTTAATTCACACATGGGCGTGGTGTGAAACTAACAATGAACATGGAGCCGAAGAGTAGCTGTAGCGTTAAAGCACTGGTTTTGAAAACTCCTGAACTAAATGAACTTTTCTTGAGAGAAAATGCTGGATATTTCAGCTTACATTTCTAAATGTTATTAGTTCAATGAAGTTCATATTATCTATATTTACTTTAGCTTGTTTGATTTTTCCATCGGACACGGTTTGTCATGAAAACCTGAAAAATGCATCATGGCAAGCTGTGTGTTTGGTGACAGAATAAATCAGACAAGCTAAAATGATTTGTTTACTGCATGAGCTGTTGCAATTTCTCTTTTTTTGCATTTTAAATGGATATTTATTTCACAATACTTATTGTGAAATTAATTATTTCACTAGTTATTTTACAGTCATTCAGGCAACAGCTCAAAAAACATTTTTAATAACACTAACCCACATCAATAGGTTTCAAAGTTTATTTAGACGGGACAATGCATATTAATGCACACTACATTAAGCAGTGTAAATACACCGGGTTTAGCAGAAATGCTAGTTTCCACCCGCAGTCCCCACAAACAACCAGACACACTAACACTCACACCTACGGGCAATTTAGAATGATCAATTTACCTAGCATGCATGTTTTTGGACTGTGGGAGGAAACCCATGCAAGCACCACGGGGAGAACTTGCAAACTCCACACAGAAAGGTCCTGCTGGGCCTGGGAGTCGAACCGGGAACCTTCTTGCTGTGAGGCAACAGTGCTAACCACTAAGCCAACGTGCTGCCGAATATTGGATCGAATCGACTCAAATGGTGATAATTGATTCTGAATCTTAAGAATCTGAATCGATCCCCAGCCCTAGTTGGTATTAACATCTATCAGCAATCTCACGTGCCTCTATTTCAATTATACAAATGACAGACCCACATTAAAGTTTTTTTTTTTTTATTAAATGCTTTGTTACATACAATGATTGCCTAAACTGTATGATATTGTACACTTTATTTTAAATTTAGCCATGCCCTTGAAATGTGATTAGCTGGATATTTAAAAACAGCCACCTGCAATAAATCAATAGTTTGGTGTGAGCTGTGATTCTCCGTGAGGCGTCTCCTCAGCTGGGCTCGGTCCCGGTACGTCTGCAACCATCCACCATTAACGCACATAGTTCTTAGGGTACAGCTTGAACAGCTTCCCTTCCTGTGTGGGCTCAAAGCCGTACTTCTCCAGTTGGTCTTTGTTGAAAGTTCCTTCTTCAAAGTCCTTCTGGATCTGAGGGGCAACAATGTCGTCAAATAAACTCTGTGCCGTGACCGGAGGCTCCGAGCCCTTGGGCGAGCGGTACGACACGTACGGCCTGAGCTTGAATCCTTCCAAGCTGGGCACCACGAACTCGGGGATCATGGCTGGGATGGAGAGGAACTTCCCGCTGGCCAGCCGGAGCCCCGCGGGCCGGGCCCCCCGGCCCTTGTTGTGGGTCCTGGAGCCGCGCTTGCTGGTGAACTCGGACATCCTGTCGGCCCCTCGGACCAGCCCTCTCAGCAGCGTGGATAGGACGCCCATGCTGCCCCCCGAGCTTTCCTAAGGCCACAAAACACACCAAAAAACCAATAGAAAGAAGAGGAAAATACAATAAATGAAAATAGAAACGAACAAAAAACGAAATACATTCAAAAATGTCCGTAAAGTTCCAAGTTAGGCATATCACTGGGTTGACGTTCTCTACCATCATGAAAAGTTTCACACCAGCCTTTTTTCTTTTCATAATGTTTCAGTGATGAAAAGAAAAGGCAAATTTCTTTGTGAAAGGCAACAAAGTTTGGTCTAGATTGTAGGAATCTGTTTTGTGTATAAATAAAACTTCCTTTAAGTGACTATACAGGACTGTCTCAGAAAATTAGAATATTATGATAAAGTTCTTTATTTTCTGTAATGCAATTAAAAAAACAAAAATGTCATACATTCTGGATTCATTACAAATTAACTGAAATATTGCAAGCCTTTTATTATTTTAATATTGCTGATTATGGATTACAGTTTTCTTAAACTGTCATGTTCTCTGGATTGAGCTTAATTTTATAAATGCTAAAGTTGATTCTTCCTTTAAGTTGAGCATTCAACATTAGTGGTTGGGGGGAGAAGGGGAAAAAAAATCGATATTGCAATATTGTTGCGCTCTCTGTCGCAATAAATAATCGATAAACTGACGGCAAATATCAATATTTTATTACAACATATAATGGATTTACGTGGTTGTCACCGCACTAATGTTCATGCACTTTCATTTGTCCAGCTGTTCAGTGTTTACATTTACAAGCCTAGGTGAGGCTCTATACAAATGCACTTATTTGTACATTGTATGAAGTTTTGGCATTGAATAAATGCATAACTACACGTTCTCCTTTTTATGTTTTTTTTTTCAGTCACATATATCGTGATATATCGTTGATGAAATTTCTTACTATATATTTAATATGGTAGATATCGTGTATGGTGATATTATCATTATCGTGGGCCACATATCACCACCGTATTGAATCGTGAGTTACCCGTATCGTCCCACCCCTAATCAACATGTACTATTTATATTCCACTACATGTGTAAATATGTGTAATTATCTGTAGATAGGATCTCAGGTCTTGATTTGACTATTTAAAAATACACTTAACCTTTTTATATTATTTATATTTCTTGTATCAGTTTGCACTGTCTTGCACTGGAAAGGTGATGCTGTTTTAATCTCACTGTACCCATGAATAGTGACAATAAAGTATTCTATTCTATTTGGTGTATCAAAAAATGATATGACAAGCCCAGACAAAGTATATTTAATCAACCTTCTCTTAATTATTGCTAAATATCATATTAACTGTACTAAATTTGCTAGCCAACGTCCAACAATTATATTTTTGTTCTCAAAGCTATATTAATATCGTATTCAGACAGTCTTAAACAGAAATACACCCCAAAGCTTAAAACGAGAAGCCTATGTGAAAAATAGGATATTTCCTGACCTTTTGTTTTTATTTATTTTTACTCCTTAAACCTCAAGCCTTTTATTTTATTTTGATATATAATTTATTGTCCTTAATTTGTAACTGCATTTTATCCTGAAGTTTTGTACCTTTTCTATATACAGGACTGTCTCAGAAAATTAGAATATTGTGATAAAGTCCTTTATTTTCTGTAATGCAAAAATGTCATAAATTCTGGATTCATTACAAATCAACTGAAATATTGCAAGCCTTTTATTATTTTAATATTGCTGATCATGGCTTACAGCTTAAGAAAACTCAAATATCCTATCTCAAAAAATTAGAATATTCTGGGAATCTTAATCTTAAACTGTAAGCCATAATAAACTACGGTATATTAAAATAATAAAAGGCTTGCAATATTTCAGTTGATTTGTAATGAATCCAGAATGTATGACATTTTTGTTTTTTTAATTGCATTACAGAAAATAAAGAACTTTATCACAATATTCTAATTTTCTGAGACAGTCCTCTATATCCACGAGACAAGGGGGTAAACACGGCTGATGAAGCCCATTTTCTATGGCGAGTTTAACAATCTGGATCTGGATCTGGCCGATTAAACTCTTAATCTACATCTTTTACTGCAACAACTAAATTAATAAACCTTTGCTGTCTTTATTTGTACTGATTTGCCACTAGTCTGCTAGCTGACAACGCACCCAGCTACCATTAAAGGTCATATAAGTCCCTGAGAAGTTAATAATCTATTTACACAATATTATATGCACTTTTTATTTCGTAATTCTAAACTGATTGAGGATTTTCAAATTGCACACTATTATGATATGTATTTAAAAATCTCTTCTCACCTTGCCACACTGCTGTCCCGATGTAACCGAACTGAGGGACCTGACAGTGAACTGCTCGTTGATTGGCCGACAGCCATCAACATTGACCAATGAAAACGAGGAATACTGGTGACGTCAGTGAGCCTGTCTAGTAAAGCTGGAGTAGATGTTACCAAAGATCCTCTATACAGTTTAGTGAACGTCTCTGATGTTACTAACTTACCCTAAAAGATAAAGCTCACTTTCGCTTATATAAGGATCATATTTTCTGGTGATGTTCAAATTGTATTCTGCGTGATTTTCAGTATCTTCTCCCATTTGGAAGTGTTGTTAGGGACTGAGCTTTACTTTGAAAGGATGACAGGAAATCAGGTTTACTTAAAAAACTGTTTTTACATGTTTTTGTCAGGCATGTATACGCAAAAACTTTGACACAAGAGTGGTGAGTTGGAACGTTGTTTGCTTTATTCATCTCTAAAGAGCTTGTTAGATTAAAACAGATGCTTAGCAGGGGAGTTATAAACTACAACAAATTTGCAACTTTATTTTTGACCATTTTGACATTTGATTTAGTTTCTATGAGTGTCAACACAGTCGCAGTGTTGTGAGCGACCCTAATACCCTGTAATAACTTTTTATCCTCTCACTGCTTTTCATTAAATACTCACTTTTCCTGAGAGGTAACCTCACTGAAAATCTACTACTTCGTACAACGTCTGAACTTTAGGGAATAGTTACTAAACTATTGAAAAAACGTTGTCAAGATAAGGGCGAACAAAGTCAACATGACGACCCGTCATGTGTTCTAGTGGACGGACGGACGGACGGAGAGACGGACTGATAGACAGACAGACTGACAGACAGACAGACAGAGAGAGGGAGGTGTTTGGGTAAACTAAAATATTATTGGGATTTGGGTAAACTGAAGTGTTATTGGGATCTCATGTGTTCTTTCTCCGACTAGGAGCAGCATTGGTAGCTGTGCAGACCCATGTGGGAGGAGGGTCCGGTTTCAAAGGTGGACCGAGCTGGAGGTTTGACCTTTAACCCAGATCCGAGGATTGTGAGAGCTGACAGGTCAGCCGGCTGCACCAACACATCACAAACCAGGGGGAAACACTTCAACTACTGGTGGGGGGGAAAATCCATATTGCAATATATTGTTGTTTTTTTTTTAATGTATTTATTCATATGCACAATGATAAAACAGTTATTATATTAACAATACAAGGACAAATAATTGTGCAGGAGAGGAAAAGAAGCCCAAAGGGCTTATAAAAAATACTCCCCCTCAATACAAAATCACAAAAACAAATCAATCAATAGAAAAAGAAAAGAAAGGAAAAAAGAAAAGGTAAAAGAAACAAAGAAAAACACAATAAACACACAAACAAAAAATATCCATAAAATGGCAATTTCATTTCAATTACAATAGCCTATTAATTTTGCCTAGATAAGAGATTCTCCACCAAGCTGGTCCTAAACATTTTTAAGGATGATGCAAACTTAAGAGACCTATCTAAAGAGTTCCAGAGTTGAGGGCCATGGAATTTGATAAAGGATTTGTGACTGGAGGTAAAAGACAAAGAGGGAAATGAAAGTTCTTCCACCTCTAACTGAATAAGAGTGAATATCTGATGATAACAGAAAAAAATGATGAAAAGTGCCTGGAATGTCTTGTTTGGAATGAATGAACTTAAACATAAACAGGCATGTTTGAAAAATATTCATAGAAGAAATTGATAATAATTTAAATTTGCTAAATAAGGGTGCGGAAGGTGCTTGATGAATAGAATATGAAATCATTCTCAAAAATCTTTTCTGAATTAAAAATAATTGATTAAGGTACGAAGAATAAGAATTGTTGCGCTCTCTGTCGCAATAAATAATCGATAACTGACGGCAAATATCAATATTTTATTACAACACATAATGGATTTTATGCGGTTGTCACCGCACTATTGTTCATGCACTTTAATTTGTCCAGCTGTTCAGTGTTTACAGTTACAAGCCTAGGTGAGGCTCTATACAAATGCACTTTCTTTGTACATTGTAGGAAGTTTTGGCATTGAATAAATGCATAACTACAGACGTTTTCCTTTTTATGGGTATTTTTTCTTTTTCAGTCACATAGATCGTGATATATCATTGATGACATTTCTTACAATATATGGAATATCGTGTATCGTGATATTATCGTTATCGTGGGCCACATACAGGTATCGCCACAGTATTGAATCGTGAGTTACCCGTATCATTCCACCCCTAATTTCAACCAGTAATCCCCATTTGCCATGAAGATCTAGATTTATTTTATTTGTACTGTAGGGAGATTTGTCTTCACTGACAGTACATTTCATCCACACCAACAATAAATAAATGACATACATAGGGTTGCCAACCTTGAAAAACGTAATCGTCCCGTATTTATTATTAATAATAACAACAATAATAATAATAATAATAATACATTTCATTTGTTAGGTTTCATTTCATGGCACTCAAGGTCGCCGTACAACAATCAAAATACAAAAACACAATTTAAACTTTAAAATAGAGAAGAGCAAAGTTTGTGGCAAACACAAGAGACCACGTAAGTTGTAGGTGTAGTTAGTTGATTAAAATCTCATTTGTGAAACAAACTTCACCAGTAAAGTCAAACATGACATAGACATGTAATGACAACCAAACATCTTTGTGAGTGTGGGGCTGGATTCTGATTGGCTGAAGATAGAATATGGTAGTTTCATATTTCTGTGATGACAAAAGCAAATTTATCACCAATGTCACGCTGGATAGACTTTACAACATATATAGTCCATTTTCCACTTATTTCCTTTATGTCCCAGTTTTCATTTTAAGTTCAAAAGTTAATTTTAAACCAAAGTACGCTTCCCGTATTGAGCTGAAAAGAACGCACTTTGTCCCGTATTACTGTGAGTCAGAAAATAGTCGTAAAATGCCAATGGAAAATGGCATTGAGCTGTTGAGTTCATAAGTTATTTTTTTCTGTTTTACTCCAACTGTAGCTACAGTCATGGCCTTTGAGGCACAAATATGTTTACAAGTTTTCTACAGGCTTTCTGTTTGCACTTTTGTTATTGCACTAAGAATGTGCACTATTACAGGATGGATGTTCTGCTTTCTTTCTATTGTTTTATATTCATTTATACAATTTTAAGTTAAGCAGGACAGGTTTCTGTTTAAGAGAGATACTTATTTTATTCAGTTCATTTTGTTATTTTGTATTAAAGTGAATTGCTGGATAATAATTTGTTTTCCATATGTTCATGGCATTCAAAAATATACATCTAATTCAATTCAGGTTCGAGTCAAATGATTAAAAAAATAATTTCACTCACAAAAAAAGGGTCTAAAAAGCTTCACCGTGCCAGGAAGGGTGAAGGCTGCCGGGTCAGCCGGCCCTGCAGATGAGGGGTCCCTCATTTATTTCTCAGGGAGTTAGCAACCCTAGACATACTTAACAATAAAGACAACTTAAATGACAGCACAAAAGCGGATAAGTGATGTGCAGTTTTCAGGTTGTTTTATTGCTGAATGATGTTTTCTGACAGGCAGCCATGGAAGGCAGTGACGAGGAGGACAGCTGCAGTATACCCGTATACCCGGTATGTCAGGCTTTTATATAGTCATTTTGTGCTTAATGACATTATAAAAATAACAATACAATATATCTCTGATTTTCCTTAAAATGGCACGTATTTATAAGGTTCATGCAGTTATTACTCAGGCTGTGTGAAGTTGAGGTGTGCGGGTTTCATCCTGCTGGTTTGGTTTGTGTGCTGGATATTTCAGGCCCTGGTTCCCTTCAGCAGTGAGATCAGAACCAGAATGGAGCAGTTTGTGGAGGAAAGAACTGAGGCCACTTTGGTAAGAACTCATTTTTCTAACGGTACATTTTAACCCACAAAATACAGACATATGAGCAGTTTTAGAGTAACACTGCAGGTAACACTGGTTTGAAGTGTTGTTGTTTTCCTTTACAGGACTGTCTCAGAAAATTAGAATATTGTGATAAAGTTCTTTATTTTCTGTAATGCAATTAAAAAAACAAAAATGTCATACATTCTGGATTCATTACAAATCAACTGAAATACTGCAAGCCTTTTATTATTTTAATATTGCTGATCATGGTTTACAGTTTAAGATTAAGATTCCCAGAATATTCAAATTTTTTGAGATAGGATATTTGAGTTTTCTTAAGCTGTAAGCCATGATCAGCAATATTAAAATAATAAAAGGCTTGCAGTATTTCAGTTGATTTTGTAATGAATCCAGAATGTATGACACTTTTGCATTACAGAGAATAAAGGACTTTATCACAATATTCTAATTTTCTGAGACAGTCCTGTATTTTGTTTTACAAAACAGGCAGTAGTGGTGTTGAGTTGGATGTGATTTTGTTCACTTTTGTGTGTGTGTTTTATCTTTCAGTGGATTTCTGTGCTCATGGGAGTTGTGGTGGCTGTTTCTGCTGTTGGCATCGTTGTGTTTCTTCTTTACAGAAGATACAAACGGTCAAGTCAGTACCACACACACTGTACATGTACAAGTGCAGCGTTCAATATGAATACAGTCATTTTCCTCTTTCAATACTCAGTTTTTACATTTAATAACATGATTGGGGGGGGGGGGGGGGGTGTGCCACATTATGTATTTCGAGTTGTCATTGTTTATTAACAAGACGAAGCCAAAATGCAGATGCAGTGTGTGTGAAACTTGATTGATTGAATTGATTGATTGATTGATTGATTGATTGATTGGTTGATTGATTGATTGATTTGATTTATTTTGTACATGTAAAAAGACAACAATTAAAAGAGAAGATAAGTAAACTAAACAAAACAAAAAAATACAAAGAATTTCATCCTTTAACACTTACATCTTAATTTACATGTGCAAAAAGGAGTAGGAATTGTAAACTTATTTAATCCTACATTCACTAATCATTTATTAACATGTATTTATAATAACTAATAATACTATAATTATACTTACACACTTACCTATACATACATACACATAGTTGAATATTTCTATATATTTGTACACACATGTCCATATAAATATACTTATTTACACTGTACTGTATCTATATTAACTCCATGTGCTCTATATCTACATACACACATATACACATATATAGATATATATAGATGTAGAGCAGAGGTGTTGCACTGGCAGGGCAGCGTTCAGTACCTGTCCCAGGCAGGCAGCTGTCCTGACAGCAAATACCTGCTTGTTTCAGAAGAGGAGGCTGGTGTCCCTCACTATCGCTTCAGAAAGAGAGACAAGGTGATGTTCTACGGCCGGAAGATCATGAGAAAGGTAAGTGGCATCTGACACGACAGCTTCACCTCTCTACGGACACACAGAGCTAAGAAAAAGTGTAAAACGCAGGTTTCTGTAAGCTGCTAATGTAAATTAACCTTTTTTTTTTATAATGCGCCATGAATTCCATCAATGTTGGTCGTTTGGGTATCATATTTTCATTCATGTTGATGGTTCATTCCATACGTGTCAAACCATCGTACCAAGCATAACAACGTCAACACTAGTAGGAATCTATGTGTCTGTATATAAATAGATACACATACACATTAGGAATGGGCGATATTTTACCGTTCATGATATACCGTCAAAAAAATTCCCCACGGTAAGAATGTGTCATCTCGCGGTAAAAACGATAAATTCCCATTGATGACGTTTTTGTGTAAAGCTGAATTATGGTTCTGCGTTAAATCCACACACAACGTGAAGGAAGGAAGGAAGGAAGGAAGGAAGGAAGGAAGGAAGGAAGGAAGGAAGGAAGGAAATTCCCGTTGATGACGTATTTGTGTAACAAACATGGCGGATCTGAGAGCGAGGAGTCATTCCAGTTTTGCAGTACAGGTCAGGTGAAACTCATTTAATTGGTTTTTTATTAATTCAATTTAATTGGTGTAGTTTAGTAGTATTCAGTATTCTTTTAGAGCAGTGTTTTGGGGGCTCCAAAGACTGAATGTGGTGATAGATTTATAGTTACAAAGGTGGAGTTGAATTGGTATTTTTTTATCCTCAATTTTTATCGTTATCGGGATAAATGCCTGAAATTATTGTGATAAATGTTTTAGTCCATACCGCCCATCCCTAATACACATATACACACGTGCATACACTCACTCCTGCGACACGTACTTCACTGCACACGTCTTCTTTTTCCATAGCTGCGTCTGAAATCCCGTGAATACCCTGCAATGAGTAAGTGCTGGGCCGTCCTCCCGCAGTAGGGGTGGGGGGGGGCGCCGGCGCCGGCTTCTCGCCAACCCTCCGGGGGACAATTCTTCTCTTGCCCGGTGTAAATCTCTCTTCTGTGTGTTGCTGCTGCAGGTGCAGACCTTATCCACGGCTCCCACCTCTAACTCAGCCTCGCGCCAGAGGGTGAAGAAGAGGACCAAAGTCCTGTCCATCGCTCGCAAGTGAGACCTTTTTACACACTTTTTAAAGAAGAGAAGTTCAGCAGAGTTAACAATCAACTCCTCAGCCGAGAACAGTTGCAGTAAAATACTCTTTCTTCGATTGATCAGAGGAGGTTTTACTTTAAACTGGAGGATGTTTTTGTCAGCGCCACACCGCTTTGAATATTTCAACTTCTATTCATTTTGTGTTTATATTGAAACGAAACAATGTTGCGTGTTTGCTTGTGTGTGTCAGGTTGCTGCGTCTGCAGAGAGAGCCCCCCACCCTGCAGGTGAAAGAGCCCCCGCCCTGCGTGCTGGAGGCCGACCTGACGGAGTTTGATGTGCAGAACTCCCATCTGCCCTCCGAGGTGCTGTACATGCTGAAAAATGTCAGGTTCGTGGAAAGTTAAATACTCAGAAGCAGTTTTTCTGTATTACGGTGTTAACAGATGAATTAAAGACAAAACAAATGGAAACGGTTTGCAGTTTTTCCCAGTTTTATCTCATGTCATTGATGTCTTTTAAAAAAAAGAGGTTTGGGGATGAGCTACCTGATTGTTATTTACTATTTAAATTAAATTATAAAGGTGTTTTCAGGAATTATATGGGCCTAACAATTAACTGAAATGTGCAAAAAAGGGAACACATTTTTTGAATCATAGAGTTGGGTGTATTAGGACATAATTAAAAGAAAATGCATCAGTTTCTTAAAAAACAAAACCTCGTAAGTACAACCATAATTGACAAAATACATACTGCTTTGGGGGACTAGGTGTGGAAACACCCCGAACAGTCAGGAGGGGATGATTATCCTCCCACATCAGTATCTGCAGCGCTGCCACGGTTCATGGTGCGTTAGTTAACTAGAAAAGGAAACATCAGGCCAGCTGGCCGTCATACATATCTAGTGATGAAAAGAAAACCAGAAAAAAACAAAGGGGCCTCTTAGTTTCAGGATAGCTAAATTTTAAAGTTCATACAAGGTTGTATTTTTATACAGGAGTTTACAGGATATAACTTTTTGACTGCAAGAAAAGTTTGGTTTAGAGAAATTTGGAGGAAGTTTAGGTGTGATAGGTCTTTGAAGACCCTCAGGTGTCTATACAAATGAGATTAGAAGGAATAACAACATAGTAAGGCATAAGAGAAGAAGTCCACAGCTAAAGGGCGCCCTCCAGTGGTGTAGAAGGACGTTTATTTATTCTTAACTGAACACCTGTTGAGTGATCAGGACTGATATGCTTTTATTATCGTGCAAAGTGGAGTGAGAGCAAAGAAGAAGAAGATGGACTTTAATAAGAAAAAGAACAAATGGACATGTTTGTTGCATTATCCAGGTGTAAATAGTTATTTTTGCTGCGTATCTCATGGGCACCACCCTGGTGGATTTCAGGGTTTTTCATTATAATGGGATTATCTAATGATGCTCTGCAGGTTAAAAGCAGAAATTAAGATACATAGTGCTGATAAAATTACTAATGGTAGACTTTAAATTAGCTTTTTTCAGGCTTTAACCCTACCTATTAACTTTTACAAATTAGCATGATACCAGTCCATTGAAAGATTAAATTTAAAGTTGTCAAGGAAAAGCTTAACTTTACAGGACCATTAAAACGTCAATGCACGATACATTGTGCTATTGAAAGCCATTTGAAAAAGTCTGGGACATTGAATTCAATCAATCTGCATTTGGTAGATATTATTTAGCCCTTAATTGTCTAGAATATGAGCAGTGATGGAGCAGTACTGTGTGCGTCCAGGGTGCTGGGCCACTTCGAGAAGCCTCTGTTCCTGGAGTTGTGTCGTCACATGGTGCTGATCCAGCTGCACCAGGGAGAGGGGCTGTTCCGCCCCGGGGACACGGACGACAGCATCTACGTGGTCCAGGACGGCCGCCTGGAGCTCTGCATCCACGAGAGTGTGAGAGACAAATGCTCACAGCTTGTCAGCACAATCTTCCCCTTGTACAGCACACATGGAGAAATGGTCCGGCTGTTGCCGTGGCTTCGGCTGGTCTTTACGTTCCAGGTTCTCACTGTTTTTCTGCTTTCCTCCCGGCCTGTGCTCTTGGCTGCAGGACGGTACAGAGGCTGCGGTGAAGGACGTGTTACCAGGAGACAGTGTTCACAGTTTACTCAGCATCATGGATGTCATCACAGTATGTAGGCACTCCCTCCTTATCCCTGGCTGCTTTTCTTTTATTTGGAAAAGCCTTGATTTCACAGATGCAGATTTACATAGCGTCAAAATCACTTCAAGTAAGTTAACATAAGATTGGGATGACATTTTGTAGAACTTCTCATGTCCAATTTGCCTCCTGGCTCTTTCCAGAATTTTCTTTGTAAAATATTAACATGGAACATGGAAAGCTTCTCTTCTTAAATATTACATACAGAAAATTACGCACAAAGCAGAATGAGTAGAGATCGTGCTGTAGATTATATCAATATATCAAATTACAAAACACATTTTGATCCCACTCCTTATTTTTGTCAAGTTAGCAAAAGTCTGACCTAATAGGTTTTATGTACCGTATTTTCTGCACTATAAGGTGTACCTAAAAGCCTTTAATTTTCTCAAAAACGGCAGTGCGCCTTATAATGCAGTGCGCCTTATATATGATCATTACGGTAATTTCTGTTACTGTAGTCAGGGGGATTGTGGGTAATGTAGTCAGGGGGATTGTGGGTAATGTAGTCGGGGGGATTGTGGGTAATGTAGTTGGTGTTGCTGAAGTAACGGCGCTAAAAACGTCAGGAATCGTCACAGACGTTCAAGACAACAGCAGCGACGCTGACTCGCACAATGGCGACTTTGACGAGACGGAGCAAAGCTGGTTTTTATTTTGTTAATAAAGTTTGACATATGGTACTTTTCTTCTTGTTTTTTTTTTGCATTAGCTGTAGGATTTTGTAGCATTTCCTGTAGCAGCTCCATCAGGTAGATACGTAACTCAACCCCAGCCACTAAAGTACGGTATTTTACCAGATATTTAGTGCGCCTTATATATGGAAAAGGTTTTAAAATACGTCATTCATTGAAGGTGCACCTTATAGTGCGGAACATACGGTACTCAGTCCACTTACAACACATCTGGTCAAATTTCTCCTTCTCGATTTTTAGAGAGAATGACAACTTTTCCATTACATATATTTCATATATTATTCCTATCGGCTTTTTCCTATTTAAAATAAGGAGCTCTGGTTTCAGCAGGTTTTTCTCCTCCTTGGTGTCCCCTTGGCCAGTAAGATCTCCTGTCGTCCCTGCAGGGCCACGCAGGTCCGTACAAGACGGTGTCTGCCAGAGCTGCCGTTCCCTCCACAGTCCTGCGTCTGCCAGCCGTGGCCTTCCAGTCCGTCTTTGACAAGTATCCGGAGACTCTTGTGCGCGTGATCCAGGTACGGTTCATCTGCTGCTCCATCCAGAGACTGGTTCAGAGGGGTGGTCATGTGTTCCTCTCACCCTGTAGATAATCATGGTGCGTCTCCAGAGAGTGACCTTCCTCGCCCTACACAACTACCTCGGCCTCACCACCGAGCTCTTCAACCCGGTGAGTTCATGTTAGATTACTTATTAAAGGGGACCCATTTTGAAAACCAGGTTTTCTCTTGCTTTAACATATATAAAGTGGTCTCCCGTCAGCCTGAAAACTCAGAGAAGGAGGAAAGCAACCAAATTCTGCAGTGTCTGTACAGCCGCCCGGATGAGCCGTCCAGTGTGATGTGGATCTACGAGCCAATAAGATTCTGCTCCTGTCGTTACGTAACGACAGGAGCGATGTGTGAAACCACGCCCACAACTAACTCCGCCGGCCGGAGCTTCACCATTTTTTCGTAGCGGTGTATCGCGTCATTCAGGCAGCCAATCAGCACAGAGCCTCATTATCATAGCCCCGCCCACTCAGAATCCTGCATAGATAATGAGGTTAGAGAATGGGAAGATTTAGGGCCAATCCCAATCCCCCCCCTACTTTCTACCACTAGGGCCCTTGTAATGTTCCCTAGGGATTGGGACACCACTTGCTACGTCACTGCGTGGTTTACGTTCGGGTACGTAAGCGACTGCGTAGTTACGTTTGCACATACATCACACCATATCAGGAAGCCCAGAGCTAAAAGCTGTTTTAATTTCAGCTGTAGCGCTGTTAATATGCCACTTTATTAAGTTTTAATATTTTTTCAGGCGTAAAAGTAACCGTTAAGATCCCCAACCTGGGCTCAGTTTATCCAAATAACGCCTGTTAAGAAATTTGATCCGATGTTTTCCTGATGAGAACAGCCTGCCGGCTCAGGAGCTGATTTATGGTTCCTCGTTAAATCGAGAGAGCCTACGGCGTAGGGTACGGCGTAGGGTACGGCGTAGGGTACGGCGTAGGCTCTGCGTTGGTGTAACGCAGAACCATAAATCCGCCTTTATTCTGGCGAGATCTGAAAAGACTTCGCAACACCGAGCAAGCGAGTGATTATGTACATTCACTGAGTGAATATTATGAAAGTAAAATATATATTTCTTGCTAGAAATGTCATCAAAACGCTATTATGCAGAAACTAACTCAAAATATTGATTTTATTCCCTAAAAAATAAGAAATGTCCGCCATGTTTTTTTGTTTGATTCAGTCTGCAAATGATGACGTAAAGCATTCTGGGAAATTTTCTCAGGCCCTCGGTCGCAAAGTCAGAATCTGAAATCCCTCGCTGTGAAGAGCTAGATTGATACACACTAGCCCTCGTTATGTCCACTAGCCCTACATGCAAAGAGGAATTGGGACACCACTACCCTCACGGGAACACGCAAAATGTAGGGGTAGGACTGAAAAGTAGGACTAGGGGGGATTGGGACTGGCCCAAAGACATGGCTCACAGGCTGAATTTCTAATTTATTTAGCAAAAACAATCAAAAGCTTGTTTTTAAGACATTCAAGGCCTGTTTAAAATAGGTATTAGATGCCATAATAGGTCCCCTTTAAATATGACACGCATGGATTATGCACAGGAGTATAAGAACGAAGCTTTCATGTAACAATAATAACAAACGGATTTTTTTTCCGTCAAACCTTTGTTTGTTCATCAGGAAATAACATGTCCTGCTTTAAGGGGGTTAAACATTGCCCTGTGGATTTCATTGTAAAGAAGCTCATTCCATAAACTATACATATACACTTTTTCCTTTTTTCTTTCCTATTAACAGTATTATGTTAGTAAGCGTTCGTATAATTGACCAAACTCATCATGTTGAGTAGAGAACAAGTTGGTTTCTATTTTTACCTCCATCGTGTTGTTGCTGTTGCTGCTGAAGTTTAGTCTAGTCTAGTTTAGTCTCAGGCTACATGGAATGAGAGATAGATGCGTGCATGACAACTACTGAAAAACAAATAGAAACAAATAAATTAGTATATTTATATATATCAGTGTATATAGGTGTGAGGATGTGTTATTATTGATATTCATATAACATTTGTGTGTGTATGTGCATACAGTATATGTATATGTATGTATGTATTTTTTTATAGAAATTAAATTAATTTTGATCATAATGAAATAGAATTTAAGGGGTAGGATTTAATACGTTTTTACTTCTTCCTACTTGAGCATGTTAATTATGATGTATGCAGGTTCTTATTTATATTTTAGTTTTTTGTGTTCTTATTTACATTTATTTATTATTGTTTTGTTTTGTATTCACTACTGTTTCATGTTCGAAATAAACATTTCAATCAATCACTCAACTAGTGATGTGTGTGTGGAACAGGAGAGCCAAGCCATTTCCCTGGTGTCGGTAGCCAACGTCCTGGGAGATTCTCACCCTCACAAAGGCTTCCGCCGGCAGGCCTCCCACCCCGACGAGGTGGGCTCTGAGAAAGCTGACCCAGGTCTCACATCCATCCTCAGCTCCATGGTTTCACTTTCACGCTGCATTTGTTCAGCAGTGTTGATCCTAAGTTCTGTTGTTTTGTCCCTCTCAACATTAGCAGAAAAGCCCAGCCCTGCAGACGTTCCTGCACCCAAACACAGGAAGTCTCACTCTTTCTCCCACCCCAGTGGAGACGCAGGTACGTCAGAGTGGGAGGGGGTTTGGCTTCTTTCGGGGGGGGGCTTTGCCGTTAGGAGTTGTTTGTTTGTTTGCGTTTCTTTTTTGTATATTGTGATACTGATATACTAATGTATAAATGGGTATATTTATATCAGTGTATATAGGTGTGAGGATGTGTTATTATTGATATTCATATAACATTTGTGTGTGTGTGTGTGTATATATATATATATATATATATATATATATATATATATATATATATATATATATATATATACGTATATGTATATGTATATATATATATATATATATATATATATATATATATATATCTTTTGTTTTTTGTATAGAAATTAAATTCATTTTGATTAGAATGAAATAGAGTTTAGGGGGTAGGATTTAATACGTTTTTACTTCTTCCTACTTTCGTGCACCTTTTCGAGCATGTTAATTATGGTGGATTATTTTGTTTTCTTTTTTTTTTTATACTTTAATTTGTAGAAAAATCATACAGAATAACATTTAACAACTATTCTCATGGGGATACATGTCAGTCCATACTGAAGTGGGTCAGTGGACATCTCTTGTGGTCACATACACAATCCATTTATCCCAGTATTGCAGATATTTTTCCATCCGTAGATTTAGTGAGAAGGTCATTACTTCCATATTTTGACTGTTGGACACAGTATCTATCCAGTGTGTCTCTGTCGGAGGAGAAGCCTGTAACCATCTTCGTGTTACAGCTTTCTTGCTGGCTGCTAGCAATATTTTGAGTAGGTACTTATCACGCACCAATAAGTGGGGTGTGATGTTGCCCAAAAAATAACGGAGAAAGAGCAATCAATTACATCTCCAAAAATATTTAGTATTGCCTGTATGATCTCTTGCCAATATGGCAGAATAGCTGGGCAGCTCCAGAATATATGAAAATGATCCGCCAGCTGTTCTCCACAGTTCCTCCAGCATAGACCCCTGCCCGTCTCCCCTGTCATACACATCCTCACTGGTGGTGGTAGCTCCGTTTGTAGCCACAGCTGCCCTGCAGACTGATGGAAGCGTGACTGCCATATCGCGCCAAACGGCCCTCAAAGTACACATCAAATTTATCAAAGTACAAGCATGGAAATGGTTTTGTTATTTACATTTATTATTATTATTATTATTATTATTATTATTATTTTGTTTGTTTTTTTAGGTGAAATACCAGTGGATCTTAACAGACTATATGAGCGATCTCAGTCTACCAAAGAGGACGTGACGCCTCACAGCCCCGTCAAGGTCTCTGGACGAGATTCCACTCTGCTCCTCACATGAATCCAGTTGTGTATTCATTCACTTCTTATTGACCACTGTGTTTCTTTCTTGTCCCACTTTCCTTCCTCAGTCTATTTTAAAGAAGAGTGTGACGATGCAGGCCGCTCCCTCTGCTGTTTACCATTACAGTGACGCCGGAACAGGGAATGTCCACCATAATAAAGTTAACGCCATTTTCCAAGCTGCTAAAAAGGATCTGCTGCAGGTCATCCAGTTGCAGGTATTTCAGAGAATAAATAAGTCTCGAACCAAATGACTGTTTGTAGGGAATACTCACTAGTCTTGTGAGCAATCGTACAATCAACAGATTAAATAATTGAATTAACTGTCACTGCACAAATGATAGGTACGACTAACAGTTCTGTATTGATTTCAGACCAAAGCCAATCATATGAGTTAATTTTCCTTTGGGGGTCAATAAAGTATTTTTGAATGGAATATGAATGAAATATTTGAATCATTGTATTTATAATCAGAAGGTTTGTTTTGTCTTGAGATGCAACAGAGGTCACAAACACTGCTGTGACGTGACATTATCTTATATAACAATAAATAATACAGCAGTAATTTCTGCCCTCTCCGTGGCACCGGGGGCAAATACCTGAAGTACAATCGTGGCGGTCAGTGTCGTTAACGCGGAGGTCGTCGCCTCACTTCCACACGAGTAAATTCACTTCATTCCCGTAGCAACGATTCATACAAAAATGTTGCCTCAAAGCGCTTTACTGACGGGATCAATAATTAAGTTCAGTGCCAGTCTTTAAATGCAGTGATTTCTGTTTAATCACAGTCTTGTTCAGACCCTTTGGGCTGAAGCAAATGTGATATTTCCCATCTCTATTTCCAGATTTCAATTCAACAACAATGATGGTGATGAGATACTTCTAATTAATAATATCGTGTGATTTTTATCTGGTGAAGTGAAGGAAAAATCCTTCAACCCTCCGGGACGATATGACGAATCAATGAATATGATAGTTCTTTATTTATTTCTTCTTTAGCATCATGAAGCATCAAGGCTTCGTGGATGTACAGAGAGCAAGATTACTGTAATATTTTAGAGCCGTGTAGCCAGAATCATGTCCAAGTGTCCAAGTCCACATTTAGAATCTCAGGAGAGCAGATCCACCCGGACGGGACAGGCATGGCTGAAACTTTAGAAAGAAAACATTTCATGACAGCTTTGCCTCAGAACGGGTACGAGGGATGTCATGTTTGTTTTCCCTCTATCTTCATCCAGAAAGAGCAGGTTCTGAAGGAATGAGTCAGTGCTCGTGTCCGTTAGCGGCTCCCTCTGCTCATGTGATTGTTTGATTCCCAGGACGCCAGTCTGCTGGAGGGACGCGTGGCTCTCCGCCAGGTCAAGGTCGGCTCTGTGGTCGGTCACCAAGGAGACCAGGTGAGGCTTCTGAGTGCTCCCCTTCAGGACCCGGTCCTGCTGCTTTGTCTGTGATAGGACTTAAAAGTGGATCTGTCTGGATTTCAGACACGTCTCTTTCTACGTTTTTGTTGAGAGGGAATTTAAAAAAAAAAAGTAAAATTACATCCATTCATCCCTTTAATGACTCCTGTGTGGTGGCATACTTCTGCATACTTCTACATACTTCTACAAACTTCTGCATACTTCTACATACTTCTACATACTTCTGCATACTTCTGCATACTTCTACATACTTCTACAAACTTCTGCATACTTCTACATACTTCTACATACTTCTGCATACTTCTGCATACTTCTGCATACTTCTGCATACTTCTACATACTTCTACATACTTCTGCATACTTCTACATACTTCTACATACTTCTACATACTTCTACAAACTTCTGCATACTTCTACATACTTCTACATACTTCTGCATACTTCTACAAACTTCTGCATACTTCTACATACTTCTACATACTTCTGCATACTTCTACAAACTTCTGCATACTTCTACATACTTCTACATACTTCTGCATACTTCTGCATACTTCTGCATACTTCTACATACTTCTGCATACTTCTACATACTTCTACATACTTCTACATACTTCTGCATACTTCTACATACTTCTACATACTTCTACATACTTCTACATACTTCTACATACTTCTACAAACTTCTGCATACTTCTACATACTTCTACATACTTCTGCATACTTCTGCATACTTCTGCATACTTCTGCATACTTCTACATACTTCTGCATACTTCTACATACTTCTACATACTTCTGCATACTTCTACATACTTCTGCATACTTCTACATACTTCTGCATACTTCTACATACTTCTGCATACTGCTGCATACTTCTGCATACTTCTGCATACTTCTACATACTTCTACATACTTCTGCATACTGCTGCATACTTCTACATACTTCTGCATACTTCTGCATACTGCTGCATACTTCTGCATACTGCTGCATACTTCTGCATACTTCTACATACTGCTGCATACTTCTGCATACTTCTGCATACTTCTGCATACTGCTGCATACTTCTGCATACTGCTGCATACTTCTGCATACTGCTGCATACTTCTGCATACTTCTACATACTGCTGCATACTTCTGCATACTTCTACATACTTCTGCATACTTCTACATACTTCTACATACTTCTGCATACTTCTGCATACTTCTGCATACTTCTACATACTTCTACATACTTCTGCATACTTCTACATACTTCTACATACTTCTGCATACTTCTACATACTTCTACATACTTCTGCATACTTCTGCATACTTCTGCATACTTCTACATACTTCTACATACTTCTGCATACTTCTACATACTTCTACATACTTCTGCATACTTCTGCATACCTACAAAGAGATCCGTTCTGAGTGGATGTGCAGAACCGGACACGCAAACATGTCAACATTGTGATATATATAATATATACAGGACTGTCTCATTAGAATATTGTGATAAAGTTCTTTATTTTCTGTAATGAAATTTAAAAAAAAAAAAAAAAAGTGTCATACATTCTGGATTCATTACAAATCAACTGAAATATTGCAAGCCTTTTATTATTTTAATATTGCTGATAATGGTTTACAGCTTAAGATTAAGATTCCTAGAATATTCTAATTTTTTGAGATAGGATATTTGAGATTTCTTAAGTTGTAAGCCATGATCAGCAATATTAAAACGATAAAAGGCTTGCAATATTTCAGTTGATTTGTAATGAATCCAGAATGTATGACATTTTAGTTTTCTTAATTGCATTACAGAAAATCACAATATTCTAATTTTCTGAGACAGTCTTGTATATGATATACCGTATAGCAAGTTCAGCTTCCTCCGGTTAGTCTCATGAATACTTGGAGGCACCAGTGCACCGACATGCCTGCTGTATGGGTTGGATGTGTGTCCATCAGGCCACAAAGCTGGTTCTGTATTTCTTTTTTTTTTTTTTTAACTTTGTTAAAAAAAGGATTTTCTATTTTTCATTTCAGTGTTTGATATCAAGTTAAAAATGAGAGTGAGAGAAGCTTCAAGTGGCAACGCTTTTTCTTTTGTTAGTTTGTCTCGGTGCTGCTGAAAAGTCAGCTGGAGCCGTGAGCAGCTATGAAGAGACAGAGCTCCTGGTAGATCTGGTCGTTCCTTATCTCCGTCTAGATCCCTTTTTAATTCTCTCCTCAGCACCAGGTTTATGAACATCTGACCCTCAGAGTTGGATCAGAAACAGACTTTTGCTGCCGTTGCTGGTTGAATAAAATGAACCAGAATCCGTCAGAGTCTCTTTCTCTGATTTCCTCCTCCTGACTCAGACGTCTGACTCCAACCCCCCGACCAATCGGTGGCCTGTAGTGTGATGATGTCAGATACAGCTGACTCAGCAGCTTAGAACCTCGGCAGAATAAATACAGAAAAAGTATCTACTCGGCACGTTAGACCCCTAGTGGGAAACAACCGGGCGAGTTGAGTTGAGTAGGTGCTAGTGGAAAAGTGTCATAAGTGTTATAAGAGTGTAATGTTGTGATGGTTAGGAGGACTTGAGCCAGATCAGTCATGTTCTCTGTTTCAGGATGTGAGTGTGTTCTTCGTCATCTCGGGGCTGCTCCACGTCTACCAGCGCATGATAGACCGCGAGGAGGAGAGTCTGCTGTTTGTGACCCACCCTGGGGAGATGGTGGGTCACCTGGCCGTCCTCACGGGAGAGCCGCTCATCTTCACCGTGAGGGCGCAGCGGGACTGCACCTTCCTGTCCATCTCCAAGGCCCACTTCTACGAGTACGGACACACACAGAGCATTTAGACATTTCTTTTATGCATTCAGGGCCTGGTCTAGGGCCTGGTCCAGGGCCTGGTCCAGGGCCTGGTCTAGGGCCTGGACCAGGGCCTGGTCCAGGGCCTGGTCTAGGGCCTGGTCCAGGGCCTGGCCCTGCTCCAGGGCCTGGCCCTGCTCCAGGGCCTGGCCCTGCTCCAGGGCCTGGTCCAGGGCCTGGAGCAGGGCCTGGTCTAGGGCCTGGTCTAGGGCCTGGTCCAGGCCCTGGCCCTGGACCAGGGCCTGGTCTAGGGCCTGGTCCAGGGCCTGGTCCAGGGCCTGCTCCAGGGCCTGGTCTAGGGCCTGGTCCAGGGTCTGCTCCAGGGTCCAGGGTCTGAGCACGTCTGCTCCCGTGTCTGCAGAATCATGCGCGAGGAGCCCAGGGTGGTGCTGAATGTTGCTCACACCGTGGTGAGGAGGGTGTCCCCGTTTGTGAGGCAGATCGACTTCGCCCTGGACTGGATGGCCCTGGAGGCCGGCCGTGCCGTGTACCGGTACGTGCACTCACACCGCAAACTCAGAGATGGAATCCGCTGATGCGGCTACTGTATCTTCCACCGCCAGACTCAAATCAAATCAAGTCAAATCAAAGTTTATTTAGAAGGGACAATGCATATTAGAGCCATTTCTGCCTACTTTTGCTTGAATATTGTTATTTGTAATAATACTGTAGGTTATGGACAGTGAAGTAATTTTCTATTTCAGTTTAATGGTAAATGTTTATATGATGAGGTCCTCCTCCCAGGAAATGACATGTAGAGGAGCGAGGGACGGCTGATGTCACAGGGGAGAGCCGTGCTGTTTTTGGACCGCTCTCTTTATTTTCGTTTAAAAGCTTAAAGGAGCTTGAGGCAGGATTTATGAAAAAAATTCATATACGTTTTAAGTTTTCTAGTAATAATGTCAGATGAAGCGTTCCAAACCCAAAAAAATGATCCTCTAGTGTATCTCTCCGTTGCCTTGAACAGGCTGTGTGCTGCAAAATGTGCTGCAATTCGGTCCCGAATTTCCCGCGCTGTCCTGTGGATGTGACGTCACATGACGCTGCATGCTCGTTCTCCCCGTTCTCCCGTGCCGGCTTCACTGTTGGCTGCAGTACCCCCAACGGCCGTCGTGGTGAAGGGTGGCGCTAGAGAGTCTCATTTCTTAAAAGGAGCCTCATGCTCCTTGTCCAGGCCTAAGTTTACTTATGTTTTGTTGTGGACACTGCAGGATCGAGAGTTTAATAAATCTCTGTTCAATACAAGCCAGACAGTGATTGTTTGCGGTCTTGACGCGGTCTCTGAATTAGGAAGGCGGCTGGAAGACAATAGAAAGGCAGCCACGATGCATGTTAATGAACACTACATTAAGCAGTGTAAATACACCAGATTTTAGCAGAAATGCTAATTTCTACCTGCAGTCCCCACAGAAAACATAAAAACAATTCAGTCAAACAATACAATCAAACGAGGGAACAAACATAAAACATACATAATTGCTAAATAGATTTAGCAGCATTTAAATGCTGGCACGTAAGTTTCACATGTGTACAGATAATGTTAAAACAGCACTGTTTAAAACATATTGCACTCCGCTATACACTGCTCACTTGTGCTGCCATTATACCAGTGCTAAAATGAAAAAACTACAGGTGGCATACAACGATGCTTTTAGAATTTTTCTAAAACTCCCTAGTGCAAGTGAAATGTTTGTGACCAGTGATGTTCCCACTTTCCTGCTGCACTGAGGAATTTTATGTTTAGATTTATGTGTAGACTGAAGGAGTGAAAGAATGTTTTAATTATGGCCTTAACAGAGACGACACAGCGATACAAGGTTCTCCTCCTGTTTCTGGAAACACTGGAGGAAATGTTTGTATGTTTTTAACTAATTTGAACGGCACAAGTGAATCTATTTCTCTTTGTGTTTAATGTCTGTGTCTTTGTATCTCGTTTTGTATTCTGGACCCAGCGTCTGCAAGTAAAGTTTATATATAAATGCAGTATGGATTGTAAATATCCTGGGGGATATTTGTGAATGCTTAAGTATTTCTGTATTCTTAGACAAGGAGACAAGTCAGACAGCACCTTCATCGTCCTCAGCGGTCGCCTGCGCTCCGTCATCGCCAAGGATAACGGGAAGAAAGAGCTGGCGGGGGAGTACGGCCGCGGGGACCTGATCGGGGTGGTGAGTGGATGAACAGAGTATCCAAACAGGCCGGTATCAAGCAGGGGCAGGAGACCAAGCTGCTGGGAATAGTCATGATGAAAAATGGTCATGGAAATTACATATAAATATACATAGTTAATAAAATGGGAAATGGTATTTTTGTCATAAGAAGACATAAAACATGTTTAACTCGAAAAGCAACTAAACTAGTAATTCAGTCCTTAATTATATCAAATCTTGACTATTGGCTGGCAGTTTGGTCAAATGCAACTGCAGATATGATTGCAAAACTACAAAAAATACAAAACACGGCTGCACGCAGTGTTCTTAGTGTTAACTGGACAACAAGCGTTCTTGGTTGGTTCATAGATAGTTACAGATTACTTAACTCATTATTATCATTTATTTGAAATATGTCCATAACAAAGACTCCTCAGGTATTCTACCAGGAGGATGTTACAGCTCTGACTATCATAGATAAATCACCAGACCTGCTGCCGAGGTCAAGATCCTTTGACACAGTTCCTGTGGAATTTCTCACTATCAGGTGGTGGAGCCAGGCATGGTTGTCAGGGTGACATTGTTTTGTCTTTTGTTCCCAGCCAGGCTGAAATATAAGACAGGGTGTCTCTAAACATCTGCAGCTCACTCACTCACTGACTGCTTTTTGTGATCAGTTGTACTGTGTGACTCCATTCATGAATGCCTTTTATTAAAACTCGAGAAAGACAGCTGACGTGTCAAGACATTCTTTTTTGAACACTTTATTGAACGAACAACAATTTTTGCCACCACACACCATAAGAACATTCAAATTATTAGTTAAGCAACATCTTTTGAATCAGTATAAGTAACAATTATAGAACATTGAAATAGAGATCCCTGAAACCAGCAGCTGCTGACTCTGATTGTCTGACATGCTGGAAATGGAAACATAGTTGGTTATTGAATGTATTTGTTTTTCTTTTTTCTGTATTAGATCAGTTGTTAAGTTCTAGACTACAAATGAAATGAAATTGTGGACTGCTTTTCAGACTTTTTGACGACCTCAGATGAATCTTAACTGTGCAGTATTTTTGTTTTGTGTTATGTTCTCATTTCACTGTCTTCATTTTGTGGTATTTTTAATTTGATATTCTCTTTATCTAGTGGAAATGTATTTGGTTAGCTTTTATTATGTTATGTTTAGTGGTGTAATATTTTAAAATGTTGGCGGACCCCAGGAGGAATAGCTGCAGTCCTGCTGTAGCTAATGGGGATCCTAATTCAACAATGAAACTATGAAACAGCAACAATTGTGCCACTGTGTTGTGGGCAGGTGGAGGCCCTGACGCACATGAACCGAGCCACCACCGTGCACGCCGTCAGGGACTCGGAGCTGGCCAAGCTGCCTGAAGGAGCCCTGAACTCCATCAAGAGGAGATACCCGCAGGTGGTCACCAGGCTGATCCACGTGCTGGGACAGAAGATCCTGGGAAACATGCAGCAGGTCAACGGACCTCTAGCTGGTAACGGCCCGCTGCTCTGACACTTAAACATGCAGCAGGTCAACGGACCTCTAGCTGGTAACGGCCCGCTGCTCTCACACTTAAACATGCAGCAGGTCAACGGGCCTCTAGCTGGTAACGGCCCGCTGCTCTGACACTTAAACATGCAGCAGGTCAACGGACCTCTAGCTGGTAACGGCCTGCTGCTCTGACACTTAAACATGCAGCAGGTCCACGGACCTCTAGCTGCTGCTCTGACACTTAAACATGCAGCAGGTCAACGGACCTCTAGCTGGTAACGGCCCGCTGCTCTGACACTTAAACATGCAGCAGGTCAACGGGCCTCTAGCTGGTAACGGCCCGCTGCTCTGACACTTAAACATGCAGCAGGTCAACGGCCTCTAGCTGGTAACGGCCTGCTGCTCTGACACTTAAACATGCAGCAGGTCAACGGACCTCTAGCTGGTAACGGCCCGCTGCTCTGACACTTAAACATGCAGCAGGTCAACGGGCCTCTAGCTGGTAACGGCCCGCTGCTCTGACACTTAAACATGCAGCAGGTCAACGGACCTCTAGCTGGTAACGGCCCGCTGCTCTGACACTTAAACATGCAGCAGGTCAACGGGCCTCTAGCTGGTAATGGCCTGCTGCTCTGACACTTAAACATGCAGCAGGTCAACGGGCCTCTAGCTGGTAACGGCCCGCTGCTCTGACACTTAAACATGGGAATGAATGGACCTGCTTGCACTGCAGAAGGTCACGGGCAGATCTGGTGACATTAACCAGCTGCAGCTGATCAGATCCAGTACCTGCTGTGGCCGTTTAACCACTAAATATGATGATATGGATATGTATTAAGTTAAACATGCAACATGCTTTAAATCAAATCGAGGAAGAACATTTGAGGGAACAGATCCAGGTCCTAGAATGTATTTATGAGATCAGAATCACTGACTACGTTTCCATGCATCAATAACCCTTTTAAAACCCGAATATTGGCAATAACCCAAATTTGCACGGCCATGTAAACACTAATAACCCCTTTGAATAACCAGAATTTGCTCATATTCAGGTTTTTAAAAACCCGAATATGACCCCTGGGTTACTTCTTTTAAAACCTGAATATTGGGTCATGTAAACACCAAACAGAATATCCCCATCAAACGGAACAGGAATCTGTTTTCTGCACATGCTCTGTTCACAAGGAATCCTGGTCTTTTGAGTCCAGGAAGTTCTTCTAAACACGGAGAAACCAAGACCAGGAGGAGACTAATCACTTCATAAATGTAATGAAGGATATGAACATTTCTGCATTTGTAGACGGTAGAAAGTACCGGGATAGAAGATTTACAAGAAGGTGAGAGAAAAGTTGCGTGAAACATAATTTGTTTTGAATTTGGATACAGGAAGAAGAAGCAGAAATGACTGGAATTGCGTCATGATGTTCTCCGTGCGTCGCTGGTTTGATCCAGATATCCTGAATGATTAATTACCATGGAAACTGAATATTCTGAATGTTTCAGTAACCGGAATATTAGCAATAACCCAAATTTTGACTGCATGTAAACGTAGTCATTGAGGTCAGACCAAAGAAAGATACACGAAGCCCGCACACATAAACACACAATCTCATCATTCTGTTGGGATTTAGACTGTACTTTGTAAACTCTTTGTGAAATCATGTCTGGGTATGTTGCCTAACAGGAAGATGTGTCCTGCAGGTCGTAGTCTGAGCCTCCATACCGGCGCCAGCAAGTGGGACACGGGGAATCCAGCGTCCAACCTGTCCACGGTGACCATCCTGCCTGTTTCTGAGGAGGTGCCGCTCACCGCCTTCACCCTGGAGCTGCAGCACGCTCTCAGTGGCATCGGTACACACACACACACACACACACACACACACACACACACACACACACACACACACACACACAGCCCTGCAGCTCTGGTGTTGAGTGTGTGTGTGTGTTGCAGGTCCTGCTCTGCTGCTCACCAGTGACACCATCAAACAGAGACTGGGCTCTGCTGCTCTGGACAGGTAAGGGCAACTCCAGCTCCTCTCCTCTCCCTGCTCTGACCCGGGAGTCTAACCCTCACAGGCAGCTTTACATCGGCCAGGTTGAGTGAAGGGACAACCGGTGGAAATCACCTCACAATGAGGTGGCGATGCGTTAACAGAGTACTGTATTTTCCGCACTATAAGGCGCACCCAAAAGCCTCTACTTTTCTCCAAAACCGGCAGTGCGCCTTATAATACGATGCGCCTTTTGGTGTGGAAAATCCAGTAGTTAGTCCAGCATTCAGACAGCTTCAGTTTGACCACACTCAAGTGCAGATCAGAGTCGGAGGAAGAAGGTTGTTGACTCTGCTCGGGTGGCCACAGTGAGTGCGTTTACATGGGAAGTTTAATTCCTCTTTAATTCAGAATTCAAATGAAATCCGATTTAAAATGAGTAAAAATTACCATGTAAACACCTAATTCTGAATGACAATGGCCATTCCAAATTAAACTTAATTCCGAAGTAAGTGGCTGGTTTACTCCGATTTTAAATCCGAATAGAATAATTCCGCAATCATGTATCCACTCATTCCTCTTTAAAGGAATTGGAGAAAGACCATCAAACGTGTTTTCCATGTAAACCTCAATTCGGAATGACTATTTCCATGTAAACTGGAAGGAAAATATTTAATTCTGAATGATTTAATTGGAATAATTAATTCAGAATTAAAAACCATCCTGTAACCGTTGTCCAGTGACCTGCACCAGCGTTGAGGAACCGCCTCCAGCCTTCATGATGGAACATATCACTCTCCAAGTGTCCACTCCAGTCTGTTCTCTGCATGTTTGCCAGGCTGACTTTAGCTGGCGTGTAATCCAGTCTTGTTTTACACCTTCTCTGAAAGTGTCCACGAGTACCGCCTGTCCAGCTGGCTGGGGCAGCAGGAGGACATCCACCGCATCGTGCTGTACCAGTCGGACTCCACCCTCACGCCCTGGACGCAGCGCTGCATCCGCCAGGCCGACTGCATCATCATCGTTGGGCTGGGGGAGCAGGAGCCCACCGTGGGGGAGGTCAGTGTTAACACCACACACGTGTGTGTGGACGGCAGCGCTGGCTGCATCGTCAGGATCAGTGGTACACGGCCCGGTGGGGTCTGATGGGAGTTAATATCACACACCCTGGGGAGATGGTAGGGGTGGAACAATATATCTGCCACGAAATTTCGCGATACAAAAACATCACGATACGTGTCGTGGAGGTGACAAACTGTAGCGCGATATTGGGTTATTAATATTAATACAGGACTGTCTCAGAAAATTAGAATATTGTGATAAAGTTCTTTATTTTCTCTAATGCAATTAAAAAAACAAAAATGTCATACATTCTGGATTCATTACAATCAACTGAAATATTGCAAGCCTTTTATTATTTTAATATTGCTGATTATGGCTTACAGCTTAAGATGAAGATTCCCAGAATATTCAATTTTTTTAAAATAGGATATTTGAGTTTTCTTAAGCTGTAAGCCATGATCAGCAATATTAAAATAATAAAAGTCTTGCAATATTTCAGTTGATTGTAATGAATCCAAGTGTATGACATTTTTGTTTTTGTAATTGCATTACAGAAAATCACAATATTCTAATTTTCTGAGACAGTCCTGTATATATTGTTTACTAGTGACATCCTATTGGTGCAGCGGGATCACGTGACGACCTCGACCCGCGGACCAAAATCTGACTCCGCTCAGAAGAAACTAGTACCGTTTTGGTCCCGATCACGGGACTCTTGCAGGGTTTTGAGCTCCGAACCTTTACTAATAAGGTGAGCATGAATCAATGTTTATGATGTAAAGATTGTGTCGTCCCCGGCGGTGTGAGGATGAAACGATACCGGGTTCACCTTACGGCCTCAGGCTGGAGCAGGTGAAGCTCTGAGCTCTGGCACAAGATCAATAACAGTCATGGTGCATTTGGAGTTTGGGACTTTTCATAGTTTATTTATGTACTTTTATTTATTTAATTTTAGTTGTTAAATTTCTGGAAAAGAAAAAAGTCAAATCATACATGAGAGAAACTATTCAGTTTGTGTCTAAATATTTGTACTTGTATGAAACTGAAGATCATAATGCAAACCTGACATTTACTTTTAGTTCAGTTTGTGGAAAATGGTTGGCCTGGCTTTCTCTTTAAAACTTAAACAGTTATAAAGCATTACAAACTGGAACAATAGGGAAAACGCACAGCATTGTTTTGTATTTTGTGTCTTTCAAATAAAAGACCATTTTTTCCAGTCATATGTTCCTCATTCAAGGTTGTTAAAATAATACTGCTATAATATCGTATCGTTATCGTGACCTCAGTATTGTGTATGGTGAGATAAGTGTATCGTTACACCCCTATCGTTACCCTAAGTGAGCTCTTGTGGTTGTAATGACATAGCCCTCTCTAGTTTTGTTCAGAGATGCGAGTGAACGTCGTCTCCTCCTCTGCACCTGTAGCTGGAGCGGATGCTGGAGAGCAGCTCTGTCCGGGCCCAGAAGCAGCTGGTGCTGCTGCACAGGGAGGACGGCCCCCCGCCCAGCGGAACCACGGAGTGGCTGAACATGAGGAGCTGGATCTCCAGACACCATCACCTGTCCTGCCCCCGCAGAGTCTTCTCCAGGAGGAGTCTCCCTAAGCTGGTACGACTGGTAGGGCTGCTCCGCCGCTCCGGCTGCTCCGGCTGCTCCGGCTGCTGCGGCTGCTCCGGCTGCTCCGGCTGCTCCGGCTGCTGCGGCTGCTCCGGCTGCTCCGGCTGCCCCGGCTGCTCCGGCTGCTCCGGCTGCTCCGGCTGCTGCGGCTGCTGCGGCTGCTCCGGCTGCTGCGGCTGCTCCGGCTGCTCCGGCTGCTCCGGCTGCTCCGGCTGCTCCGGCTGCTCCGGCTGCTCCGGCTGCTCCGGCTGCTCCGGCTGCTGCGGCTGCTGCGGCTGCTCCGGCTGCTCCGGCTGCTGCGGCTGCTCCGGCTGCTGCGGCTGCTCCGGCTGCTCCGGCTGCTCCGGCTGCTCCGGCTGCTGCGGCTGGTAGGGCTGCTCCGGCTGCTGCGGCTGCTCCGGCTGCCCCGGCTGCTCCGGCTGCCCCGGCTGCTCCGGCTGCCCCGGCTGCTCCGGCTGCTCCGGCTGCTCCGGCTGCTCCGGCTGCCCCGGCTGCTCCGGCTGGTGACCACACGCGTTGTTTCCACAGCATCCCTCATGCATGTGTATGTGTGCGTCCACAGAGAGAGCTGTACCTACGCGTGTTTGAAAAGTGTCCGGATCGTCACTCCGACTTCTCCCGCCTGGCCAGGATCCTGACGGGGAACAGCATCGCCCTGGTGCTGGGTGGAGGGGGGGCCAGGTACGGTCTGTTCTACATCTTTAGTGTTGTTGTCTTCTTCCTTTAGATCACACAATCAAATACGTCACAGCAGCTTCACTCCAACCTCCCACTTCTCCAGGTTCTGAATCGTTATGGAAAAGAAACTTGGTTGAGTTGAGTAGAGCCGAGTAGGTACTAGTGGAAAAGCTCCATAAATGATCATAAGGCACCGTAGTCGTTGTCATGAAGATGATAACGTTCATCCACCCAGAAAGCATAGAAAAGCCTCTGGATGGCTGGTGGATTTACCAGATGTAACATTTAGCAGTAGTAAAACAAGCTGTCTCTTCCTGCAGAGGCTGCTCTCAGGTGGGAATCCTGCGTGCGCTGAAGGAGGCCGGCATCCCCGTGGACATCGTGGGAGGAACCTCCATCGGCTCGTTCATGGGAGCGCTGTACGCCGAGGAGAAGAGCATCAGCCGGATGAGGGTCCGGGCCCGGGAGTGGTCCATGGTGTGTGGACTCCTACCATGCTTCATAATGTGTGTGTGTGTGTGTGTGTGTGTGTGTGTGTGTGTGTGTGTGTGTGTGTGTGTGTGTGTGTGTGTGTGTGTGTGTGTGTGTGTGTGTGTGTGTGTGTGTGTTTCTGTTAATGCTGTTTCATTTCCTCTCCTCCCTCTCTTCCTCAGGACATGTCCTCTCACTTTAAGAAGATCCTGGACCTGACCTACCCCGTCACTTCCATGTTTTCTGGAACCTCCTTCAACTCCAGCATCAGCTCTGTCTTCCATGACAAGCAGATCGAGGTAAATGTTCAACCCCAGCTGCTCCAGTCAGGGTAACAGGAGACGGGGCTCCCCAGCCCCATCTCCTGTCAGGGTAACAGGAGACGGGGCTGGGGAGCCTCGTCTCCTGTCAGGGTAACAGGAGACGGGGCTGGGGAGCCTCGTCTCCTGTCAGGGTAACAGGAGACGAGGCTCCCCAGCCCCGTGGAAGGGGGCTGGGGTTTGTGGACAGCTGCTCCAGGAAGTCCTTTCACCTTTTTTTTTTGTCATTTACTTTTTATTGATTTTGATTTTACATGTAAACAAACAGTCCAACAATCAGCATGAAGACTTATAAATCCGAACAAAAGTATCAAGGGGAAAGCAGAAGTGTACATAAGGGGACTGGTAAACACCTCCAGAAAAGTAAGTTTTATTCTGATATTCCAGTCTGAAATGACCTGAAGTCCGGTCTTGTGGTAGAGACATATGGAATCCACTTTTGCCAATGATCAATAAATGCCTCTTTTTGTGTTCTTAAATTAAAAGTAATTCTTTCCATTACATAGATGCTGTAATATCCATCCATTCATCTACACTAGGTTCCAGCTTCAGCCATTTCTTTGTTATTGATTTCTTACAAGCCACCAGTAATATTCTCAGTAAATATTCATCTTTATTCCTCCATTCCAGTTCCTCTATATCCATCAAATATAACAAATTAAAGCAAAAAGTTATTTTTGTTGAAAACAGTCTCAAGAAATTGATGTACTCCCAACCAGAATGGGGTGACAACAGGGCGACACCAGAATATGTGATGGTGATTCTCCTCTCTGCTTCCACAACATCTCCAACAATCTGTCTTTGTAGAATATGATCTCTTCTGATATGGAGTGCAAAAATAGCGGATGACATTTTTCCATGCATATTCTCTTTTTGTTGTTTTTCATTGTTGTTTAAAAATGTCCTTCCATTTCTCCTGAGAAATTATGATATTGCTTTCAGTTTCCCATCTTGATCTAACATTAGCTGTATTTTCTTTGTTAGATGATTGAAGACTTGTGTATAATTTTGAAATGATCTTCTTATAAGGTTCGTCTTTATAAGCATTAACAAATACCTGTAGAATATCATTTCCAGGTTCATCATTTTTTATAATTTATTTCCCAACATAATCTCATCCTGTCACCTTTATTTGATCATGCTGGTCCCGTTTGTGTCCCTGTGCCCCCCAGGACCTGTGGTTGCCGTACTTCAACATCACCACGGACATCACTGCGTCCTCCATGAGAGTTCACACTGACGGTGAGTCAAGCTGCGACCTCTCCTCTCCGCTAGAGCCGTTCACTCGCTCCTCCCTCTGGGATTAAGAGCAGTGGCGGCTTGTTAATAGGGGGCGCTAGGGCGCCGCCCCCATTAAAATTACGGGGGGGGGGGGGTAAAAAATAGACACAGTACACCTAAATTACGTAATAAAAAAGTAATTATCACATCTGTGCACTCATAAAATGTTTCTGACTTAATTTTTCAAGCCTTCCCATCCCATACTGGGTTTATTCAGAGTTGTTTTTTTGTGCAGACTGAAATACATAGGTTTCAATGGCCAAATGAGTGTGTATTGTATGTTCTTAAACTTTTCTTCCATGTGACTTCATGCTGGTCTCTAATTGGTTACTCAAAGACTCTCCGCCGGGCGCAGCTCTCTGCACCTGTGACCAATCAGCATGTTTTCTGTCCGTGCGCTGTAAACTAATACAAGTAAATTGACTTATTTTCATAAAGCGCCTCTCTACAGAGAAATGTACGTTTTACGTCTCATTTATTCATTCACACACGCACTAATATACTTGGGAAATAGTTATGCACCAAATATAATATATTTAGTTTTCTCAGATGGCAAAAATAAGAACTTTATTGATCCCACATAGGAGTAATTCATGTTATATCAGCTATAGAGAACAAGGTAGTGCCGAAAAACAATATATATCCCCCCTCACAAAAATAAGAAAAATAGAGAAACATATTTTCATATTTACAAAACAAATTTAACATTTTTCAAATAACAAAATAACATATTTGAACCATTTTCAGACAATATCTAAATATTTAATATATAATAACTGAAAACATCTGAAAAATGGTTCAAATGTTATTTTGTTACTTGAAAAATGTAAAATATGTTTATGTAAAATATGCTACATGTATATGTAGTATATGTATATGTATATGTAGTGTAGTGATATGTAATAAAAAATAACAAAAAAATGTATGTTCAAGTAGAGTTTATAGTTGTGTTGTAATCCCCACTCGCCAGTGCGCCCACCAAAAATGTTTTATCACCAGCCGCCACTGATTAAGAGCTGAAGCTGTGTAGACTCCGTTCCTCTGACTGAGCTCTTGTACCTCAGGCTCGTTGTGGCGCTACGTCCGCGCCAGCATGTCCCTGTCCGGCTACCTGCCGCCGCTCTGCGACCCCAAAGATGGCCACCTGCTCATGGATGGAGGCTACATCAACAACCTCCCCGGTGAGACGCACGGACACGGCTGGGAACTTCACACATTTGAGGGGGATTTTAGGATTTCAAAATAAAACCACTGCTTACTCAGAATCTCAGTCTGAGCAACAAAGAGAAGAAAAAACGGGGAGACGTGTAAAAGCACCAGTGAAGTGTGAATTATCACGATTTAAAGAATCCTTCTCGTGGTTATTGAGTTACGCACAAAAGCCATATTGTGGAAAATATAGAAAACACTATTTTATGATTGTAAAGAATACTGTATTTTCTGGACTATAAGCCGCACCTACATACAAGCCGCATCCGCTCTATTTAAAAAAAAGATATGCAAGCCGCAGATATTGATGTTGTTAGATTAGATATTTACTACATGTACAGAAGGATTCTGAACTGTAAATGATGTTCTAAATAGATCCTTTCCTAACAGTGTATTTTAACACGGCAGCAACTTTGCTGATTAAAACGGGACAGAACCAAGAGAAAATAACCGGTATTTATTTATTTATTTATCTGTTTGAAATCTGCTTCTACCTACTTCTATCTGCCAAAGAAGAAGTAGCGTATTCTTCTTTGCATTTATTTTGTCTTAGTTTTGATTGTAATTCCAGTTAGAGCACCCCGAGCGGTGGAAGAAAAATCCATAGAATAGCTTCACCTTTGTATAAACTGCATGGTTGAAAACCTATGGAAAAAGTAGCGGCTTATAGTCCAGGAAATACGTTAATTAAATTAAACAATGCAGAGATGCACGAGGTGGCTTTGTAGCTGCAGTCCGAGCAGGGCGCTGGCTGGCTGGCTGGCTAACTCGGATTTCCAATAATACATTAAAAAAGGAAGCAATTCTTTCCATTCAGGTGGATTTCTCTGCCAACAGTACGTTCCCAGGACTTTTCCCGTCCTGAAAGACACAGCGATGAGTTGCCTCAGCCGTGTCTGACATCCATCAGTGACGTGCCGTCAAACCATTTGACATGTTAAGGTTTACACTCGGCCCAGGCGTTTTATCAGAGCTGCAGAGCTTGTGGGTTCCGTAGTTCAACAGGCTCATACAGAGGAGTCCGGTCATTTACCCAGACCTGTTTTATTAGAGACAGCACCACTTTACCCTCGTTTAAAGCAAAACTTAAAATATGGCTGAAGGAAAACCAAAGGTGTGAACATTAATTGCTAATTTAGTTGTTTTTTTTTGTATTTTTTTTTTCTTTTCTCTCTGTCGTAACCCGTCACTGAAGTGCAATAGGGCAAATGTGCAATAAGCATTAACACTTTACAACTCTGATCACTAAAGCACTTAAAGTGCAATAATGATGATGTGCAATAAGCATTAGCACTTTACAACTCTGATCACTAAAGCACTTAAAGTGCAATAATGATGATGTGCAATAAGCATTAACACTTTACAACTCTGATCACTAAAGCACTTAAAGTGCAATAATGGTGATGTGCAATAAGCATTAGCACTTTATAGATCTGACAATTAAAGCACTTTAAGAAGCAATAACACTTTAAATCTCTTGCACTTAAGCACTTAGCACTTTAAACGTGACGGTCACTCACTGGTATTAATTGTAACATGTTTTTATTTCCTATTGATTTTATCTAGCTTAGTCCTGTTTTTAATTGTTGTCTTTCATCGCTATATCTTGTCTTCCTTGTTTGCTGGTGTCTGATTTTATGTTTTATGTTTGGTATTGATTTGCCACAGGGACGAATGGTGGAAATTAGCCTATGGCTATAACCATACATGTTTACACTCGTGTTCATCAACATTTACAGTCCCCGTCATTAAATAAACAAATTGAATTGAATTGAATTGAATTGAATTGAATTCTGTGGTTCTGGCCCCCAGCTGACGTGGCCCGCTCCATGGGAGCCAAGGTCGTGATTGCCATCGACGTGGGGAGCCGCGACGAGTCCAGTCTGACCAACTACGGCGACTCTCTGAGCGGCTGGTGGCTGCTGTGGAAGCGCTTGAACCCACTGGCTGAAAAAGTCAAGGTACCGCTGCTCTCTGCCCCGGAGGTTCCAGGCACCTGGTCGCCGCCTGCGTTTATACGGGAGGAAACATTCTGGCCCTTTCCCTGCAGGTGCTGAACATGGCGGAGATCCAGACGCGGCTGGCCTACGTGTGCTGCGTGCGGCAGCTGGAGCTGGTCAAAGACAGCGACTACTGCGAATACATCCGTCCGCCCATCAACCGATACGGCACGCTGGACTTCGCCAAGTTCGACGAGATTGCTGTGAGCGTCCTCCGTCTCACTGGTACCGTCTGTCTCCTCTACTCAACTCGGCCTGGTTTCTTTTCCATAACAATCCACCACCTGGAGCAGAAGTTAGGCGGTGTAGCTACACCGGTTCAACACAGACCACGATTCAAACTGATGTCTTGATTTTTGTTCTTTTATTCTCCTTCTCCTCCGATGGCAAAATCATAGAACACCGTGAAAACTACAAAAAAAAGGCAGAGAGTCCATCGTTACTAAACACTGACCCGTCAACAAATAAACCCATGAACTGTCCACTTTCTGCTCAGAGCATTTTGTTACAGAACCATAAAATAAAATACATTTGAAGTCAAACACAATTACCGCTTGCGCCTCTTGAACGCAGTGTAATTCTCTATCCCATGCCATGCCATCCTGCCTCCATTGTCTGTGGTCCCGCGTTTTTACTTTTGACCCACAATCCCTCAGTTGACCCTCACGACATACCAGGGCAAGTGACCACACCCTTTCAAAATAAAATATCCTAAACTCTCTTATTAATCAATTTAAAACACTTCATGAACTTGGATATATTTGTGTTTTTATAACATGTAAAATGTTATAAAATGAACTCTGAGCAATGAACTCTGTCTCACAGACAGTTACAGGCAGGTTGGAGTGAAACTGCTGTGACGTATTTGATTGTGTATCTAAACGAAGAAGACAACACTAAAGATGTAGAACCTGGAGGAGATGATAGATGTGCTGCTGGGTCTGTGGTTTGTGTTTGATATCAAGTTAAAAAATGAGAGAGAGAGAAGCTTCAGGCAGCGACACTTTTTAATTTTTTCAGTTTGTCTCGGCGCTGCTGAAAAGTCAGCTGGAGCCGTGAGCAGCTATGAAGAGACAGAGCTCCTGGTAGATCTGGTCGTTCCTTATCTCCGTCTAGATCCCTTTTTAATTCTCTCCTCAGCACCAGGTTTATGAACATCTGACCCTCAGAGTTGGATCATGAAACAGACTTTTGCTGCCATTGCTGGTTGAATAAAATGAACAAGAATCCGTCAGAGTCTCTTTCTCTGATTTCCTCCTCCTGACTCAGACGTCTGACTCCAACCCCCCGACCAATCGGTGGCCTGTAGTGTGATGATGTCAGATACAGCTTAGAACCCTAGTGGGAAAGAACCAAACCGAGTGGAGGGGAGTGGAGTCGGGCTGAGTAGGTTCTAGTGGAAAAGTGCCATAAATATGTGTGAACCTGCTGACCCCCCGTGGTCCTGTGTGCGGTGCAGGAGGTGGGGTACCAGCATGGGAAGACTCTGTTTGACGTGTGGCACCGCAGCGGTGTGGTGGACAGCATGATGACCGACCGTCACCAGGAGGAGTTCCACAAGACCAAAACGGGCCATGTGAGTGGGGTCGGGGGCGGGGGCGGGGGCGGGGGCGGGGGTGGGGGCGGGCAGCTGTTGTATCCTCTGTCCTCCTGCTGCCGGTCCAGCTGCTGACGGAACCGTGTGTGCATGTTTCAGGTGGTCACGTGTCCAAACGCCTCCTTCACCGACCTGGCGGAGATCGTGTCCAGAATCGAGCCGGTCAAGAACCCCCTGGTGGACGGTCAGTCAAACCTTCAACACACTGAGTTGGACCCAACTAGAGTTGGAATATCTGTCACGTGTACGTTTTGTGCTTCCTCTGCAAGCACTTCTTTTGGAATCAACTCAGATGCTATCTGTAGGAAGGCAAATCAGAGATTGTTTTATCTGAGAAAATTGAGATGTTTTAACGTTGATAAGAAGCTTCTTAAAATGTTTTATTCATCTTTTATTGAGTCTATTTTAACTTGTGCTTTGATCTGCTGGTTTGGTAACCTCAGCATTTTAAATAAAAACAAGCTGAGGAATGTGGTCAAACTCTGCCAGAAAACAATTGGCATTAGCCTGAATAATCTGGATCATTTCTATCAAGCCAGAGCCACTCAGAGGGCAAAGGCCATTCTGGCGAACCCTCACCATCCTCTTCACGCTGAGTTTCAGCTTCTCCCGTCAAAGAGAAGCTACACTTTTCCCTGTAGGGCCAAATCAAACAGATTTAGTTGGGGGCTAGTTGGGGCCGGGTCAGGGCCGGGGCTAGTTGGGGTCGGGGCTAGTTGGGGCCGGGTCAGGGCCGGGGCTAGTTGGGGCTGGGGCTAGTTGGGGCCGGGTCAGGGCCGGGGCTAGTTGGGGCCGGGTCAGGGCCGGGGCTAGTTGGGGCCGGGTCAGGGTCGGGGCTAGTTGGGGCCGGGGTTAGTTGGGGCCGGGGTTAGTTGGGGTCAGGGCTAGTTGGGGTCGGGGTCCGGGTCAGGGCCGGGGCTAGTTGGGGTCGGGGGCGGGTCAGGGTCAGGGCCGGGGCTAGTTGGGGTCGGGGGCGGGTCAGGGCCGGGGCTAGTTGGGGTCGGGGGCGGGTCAGGGTCAGGGCCGGGGCTAGTTGGGGTCAGGGCCGGGTCAGGGCCGGAGCTAGTTGGGGTCGGGGGCGGGTCAGGGCCGGGGCTAGTTGGGGTCGGGGCTAGTTGGGGTCGGGGGCGGGTCAGGGCTGGGGCTAGTTGGGGTCAGGGCCGGGTCAGGGCCGGGGCTAGTTGGAGTCAGGGCCGGGGCTAGTTGGGGCTAGTTGGGGCCGGGGCTAGTTGGGGCCGGGGCTAGTTGGGGTCAGGGCCGTGGCTAGTTGGGGTCAGGGCCGGGTCAGGGCCGGGGCTAGTTGGAGTCAGGGCCGGGGCTAGTTGGGGCTGGGGCTAGTTGGGGCCGGGTCAGGGCCGGGGCTAGTTGGGGTCGGGGCTGGGTCAGGGTCAGGGCCGGGGCTAGTTGGGGTCGGGGGCGGGTCAGGGCCGGGGCTAGTTGGGGTCGGGGCCGGGTCAGGGCCGGGGCTAGTTGGGGTCGGGGCTAGTTGGGGTCGGGGCCGGGTCAGGGCCGGGGCTAGGTCAGGGCCGGGGCTAGTTGGGGTCAGTTTTTAGTTTTAAAGGTGGAGGTGGTGTCAGCCTCCTTAAGCCAGATTGGATACTCCGAGTAAAAAACGGAGAGCTCTGCCAGGAACATAAGGCACTATCAGGTCTTGCAAATAATGCGGAGCTAGTTGGGGTCAGGGCCGGGTCAGGGCTAGTTGGGGCAGGGTCGGGTCGGGGCTAGTTGGGGTCAGGGCCGGGTCAGGGCCGGGGCTAGTTGGAGTCAGGGCCGGGGCCGGGTCAGGGCCGGGGCTAGTTGGGGCCGGGTCAGGGCCGGGGCTAGTTGGGGCCGGGTCAGGGCCGGGGCTAGTTGGGGCCGGGTCAGGGCCGGGGCTAGTTGGGGTCGGGGCCGGGTCAGGGCCGGGGCTAGTTGGGGTCGGGGCTAGTTGGGGTCGGGGCCGGGTCAGGGCCGGGGCTAGGTCAGGGCCGGGGCTAGTTGGGGTCAGTTTTTAGTTTTAAAGGTGGAGGTGGTGTCAGCCTCCTTAAGCCAGATTGGATACTCCGAGTAAACCTGCACTCTGAGAACGGAGAGCTCTGCCAGGAACATAAGGCACTATCAGGTCTTGCAAATAATGCGGAGCTAGTTGGGGTCAGGGCCGGGTCAGGGCTAGTTGGGGCAGGGTCGGGTCGGGGCTAGTTGGGGTCAGGGCCGGGTCAGGGCCGGGGCTAGTTGGAGTCAGGGCCGGGGCTAGTTGGGGCCGGGGCTAGTTGGGGCCGGGGCTAGTTGGGGCCGGGTCAGGGCCGGGGCTAGTTGGGGCCGGGTCAGGGCCGGGGCTAGTTGGGGCCGGGTCAGGGCCGGGGCTAGTTGGGGTCGGGGCCGGGTCAGGGCCGGCGCTAGTTGGGGTCGGGGCTAGTTGGGGTCGGGGGCGGGTCAGGGCCGGGGCTAGTTGGGGTCAGGGCCGGGTCAGGGCCGGGGCTAGTTGGAGTCAGGGCCGGGGCTAGTTGGGGCTGGGGCTAGTTGGGGCCGGGTCAGGGCCGGGGCTAGTTGGGGCCGGGTCAGGGCCGGGGCTAGTTGGGGCCGGGTCAGGGCCGGGGCTAGTTGGGGTCGGGGCTGGGTCAGGGTCAGGGCCGGGGCTAGTTGGGGTCGGGGGCGGGTCAGGGCCGGGGCTAGTTGGGGTCGGGGTCGGGGCCGGGTCAGGGCCGGGGCTAGTTGGGGTCGGGGCTAGTTGGGGTCGGGGCCGGGTCAGGGCCGGGGCTAGGTCAGGGCCGGGGCTAGTTGGGGTCAGTTTTTAGTTTTAAAGGTGGAGGTGGTGTCAGCCTCCTTAACCCAGATTGGATACTCTAGGAACTACGAGTAAACCTGCACTCTGAGAACGGAGAGCTCTGCCAGGAACATAAGGCACTATCAGGTCTTGCAAATAATGCGGAGCTAGTTGGGGTCAGGGCTAGTTGGGATCGGGGTTAGTTGGGGTCAGGGCCGGGTCGGGGCTAGTTGGGGCAGGGTCGGGTCGGGCCGGGTCCTCATGCTGTCCTGTCCCGTGTGTCCAGAGGAGCTGTCTGACGAGTACCAGACGGACTACGAGGAGGAGGCGGGGGAGAGCGCCCCCTCGGACCTGGAGCCGTTCCTGCCCGGCAGCGAGCACACTGAAGGAGAGGACACGGCCGACACTGCAGAGACGGTGAGGGACGGTCAGGGACGTCCGGGGTTCAGAGCAGTGGCGTCCCTAGGCTAAAGAGGGAGGACTGAACATCCACCACTCACTTCTGTGCTTGTTCCAACAGGATGAAGAATTCACGGCCCGGGTTCGACGCCGGCCCAAGAATGGCGATGAAAATGTTCACGAGTGACTTCAGGGGAAGCTGTGTGACCCCGGGCCTGCCGGGCCCACCCCCACCGTGACCCCCCCACACCCCCAGCACCGCTGACGGAGCAGGCAGTGGCTGTCATGACCTTTGACCCCCAGCTGCACGGCGAGCCCACCACGTGGAGATCGCTGGTGGTTCTGTGCTGGTGGAGGGGCCGTTAACACGCCTGTAGCAGCCCGATCCTGCTCCGTCCCCTCACCAGCACTGATGACAGAGGACGTCCCGGTCCTGCTCCGTCCCCTCAGCACTGACAGAGGACGTCCCTGCCCAAACGCCTCTCGTATTGCACTCAAACATGGCCCTGTGAAAACGTGCAGATCTGTTAGTTATAATGGAAAGTTTGGTCCCCACAGAGACAGAAGCTCTGTGGGTTTGACCTTCCTGCCATGTTTAATTGGAGCTCATACGGTTCACTATTTTCATTTCATATTGTTTGTGTTTCATGTAAATGCAAAAGTCAGTTGAATGTGTTGAAGTTGAAGTTGAAGTTGAAATTGTTGCCAGTGTTACCAGTGATGGGATTCCTCAGGGCCCTGATGTCGGCCCACCGCGTGACCGGAGCTCGGTAAACGCTGACCGGGCACAACAACCCCGGTACTGAATGTTCTGCATGGACAGACTCTTGCCCTCCGTCCAGCTTTGTTCCTCTGCCTTACCCCTCCCCTGCCCGTTGCCTCTGGGCACGAGGGCCGTTGCTTCACTTTCTCAAGAGATTGTTTTCTATCTGAATGGTTATTAAGCTATCTGTCTCTGTCCTAACCACAAGCCCCGGCACTCATCACTCATACCGGCGTTGATGAAGAAGTGCTGGGTGGCAGGAAGGTCTTTCCTAACTCACCAGTAGCTAGTTGTGATCCTGCTGCTGCTGCTGCTGCTGTTGCCGTGGTTACAGCGGGCTTTGGCCCCAACTCCGTCCCCAGAATTAGGACGGGCAGGGAGGAAGAAGCGTCCTGTTAGCGTCTATGAGATTCTGAGTTGTGTTTTCACTGTTTGATGCTAGTATACGTGGCTTTTTGTCAACAGAAGGTCTTTTTGTTGTGATTTATGTTTGGATCTTCACATAAAATTATGAGGTATAACTTTTAATATTTGACCATGAATGTGAAATAACTGGTTGCAGCCCAGCAATGCTCAGTGTTTTGTTTTATTTTCTTCTGACACTGTGGTAAAAAGCTGCAGAGGATCAGAAGATTCACCTGAAAACTGATGAAACTGTTTCAAATAAAGACAATTGAACTACTGCTCTTTTTTTAAGACATGCTAAACAAAGTTTGTCGGGCAAGCTGGACTACGGATCGGATGCCGGTCAGACCCTCCTCCAGCTGCTACCTCCATCATCATCTGTCAGAAAAGTACTCCGTATAGTATAGTACAGTATAGTACTATAGCAGTAGAACATATGTGGAACCGTTTCCACTCATGACCCTAGTGGTCCGTAGAAGAACTGCAACTTTTCATACTTCCTTGTTGGCTTCAGTACGGAAGTTAGAAACTGGTCACTTGAGTTTTTTATGACAACCTAAATAAAAAAAAAGTCCAGTCAGTTATAAAGAAGGGCAAGAGAACATTTGCACTTTGAAAATTGAACTGATATTTGCAATAATCCCCCTCTGCAGAGTGCAGCTCCCAGCCCCGACAGACTCTTAGTATCATTTTTATGGTTTACTGCAGAGTTTGAGCTCGTCTCTTCTCCTGCTGTCACTCAAGAGACTCCAAAAGTTTACATAGATGTTTCACGGCTGCTCAAACTGAAACGGACAGTTACAAACAGGAAATAAAATACAGGTAACAAGAACGTGCCAGAATGAGTGATGAAAGAAGGAAGTGCTGGAGGCAGCATGAGCACCAAAGCTCCTGTAATCCACCTCTAAAGTTCAAGCTTTTCTTTTGGAGGAGACGGTGATGCAGGTGTGTTAACGTTGACGTCAGTAAGACCAAAACGAGGAAGGGGACGGTATTGAGAGGCATCAGGTTGAGAACATGGATAAGGCAGTGACTTGTTTTTAGTTTCATTAGTTTAGAGGACCACAGGAAGGATCTTTAATGAAATAAAAACAGCTAAAATGAACATTAGTCTCCATCTGCTGTTTAGTTGAAATAACCCAGTTTACATTCATCAGGATACTGATGTTACGAATAAATGTAGCAATACAACCACAGAGAAACATCTGGTTATCAAAGACAGACATATATAAAGGCTAGATGACTCGTCCGCGCTGCTTCCAATGCAGAGCGACGTCGTTCACCGGCAGCCATCTTGCTACAGGAGAGACGCTCACTCACCGACTCCAGAGACCATAGTTAGGTGTATCCCGGGGGCCAGAGCGGGCGACATAGAAGCAAATTTGAAGCTACTGGGGGGCGGCATTCATCCCACCCGGGATGGTGCAGCTCTTATGTCTAGAAATCTGGCCAATGTTATTAGACACTCCCCCTGACAATGCAGGGTCCAGGCCAGGATGCAGAGCTGTAGTTTAACACACTTCTCTGCTGCTTCTCGAGGACCAACGCCTGCCAACAAAACTGTAGGATTGCATTATGTAATTAGCGACTCTAAAACTGTAGGATTACATGATATTGGCGACTCTGGCCAGGTGCCTAGCAAAATAGAAGTGGTTGCAGTTCCCCGCCCTCCAAAAGTTCACCAGGTGCAGCGTTATAGAGGCGTTAACCAAGATAACCTTGTAAAAATTAAAACCAATGTATATTTGGTACCAATTACAGACCGAAAAATTAGACGCGGACTACTAAATATACGATCGTTAAGCTCCAAGTCTCTGTTAGTAAATGATATAATTACAGAGAGCAGGAGTGATATTTTCTGCTTAACAGAAACATGGTTACAGGAGGAAGAGTATGTTAGTTTGAATGAATCAACTCCGCCCGGCTACTTTAATCATCACATTCCTAGAAACACGGGCCGGGGCGGAGGAGTCGCAGCAACTTATAACTCCGGTCTCCAAACAAAAATTGAACCTAAGTGCAACTATAATACATTTGAAAGCCTCATGCTTGGTCTGAAATTTCCGAGCTGGAAATCAGAGAAGCCAGTTGTGTTAGTGGTAGTGTACCGGCCCCCTGCTGGTGCGTATCTGGAGTTTTTGTCTGAATTTTCAGATTTCCTTTCTGGATTATTGATCAGCACAGATAAATTCATCATAGTGGGTGATTTTAACATTCATATGGTTGTTGAAAGCGATAATCTTAAATTAGCCTTCGATTCTCTTCTAGAATCAATGGGTATCTCACAAAAAGTGGATAAACCGACGCACTGTTTTAATCATACTCTCGATCTCGTTCTCACCTACGGTGTTGAAACTGATGGTCTGTTGGTGTCACCTGTAAACTCCCTTTTATCCGACCATTACTTAATAACGTTTGAATTTAATTTTGTTGATGTTGAAGTGCAAAATAGGAGGTATTATTTTAGCAGATGTTTGTCTGATGAAGTTATTGTTAAATTTAGGGAGGCCATTGCTTATCTTACGACAGTGCTCCCTGGTATAATTCAGATATCCGCATGTTGAAACAAAACGTGCGTAAAATGGAAAGGAAGTGGTACTCTTGTAGGTCTGTAGACTCTCATCGTGAATGGAAAGATATTCTAATAGTATATAAAAAAGCCATTCGCAAAGTCAGAACAGCTTATTATTCAACGTTGATAGAGGATAACAAAAGTAACCCACGTTTTCTGTTCAGCACTGTAGCCAGGCTGACAAAGAGTCACAACTCTGTTGAGCCGTGCATTCCTGCAGCTCTCAGTAGTGAGGACTTTATGAGCTTCTTCAACAGTAAAATCGCGAGAATTAGAGAAGAAATCAACCAGCCGGTTGTAGGTGTTTCTTCAGCTTTAGCGACTTCCCTAGGCTCTGACTTGTCTCTAGACTGTTTTGATCCTATAGACCTCCCTGAGCTGACTTCACTCGTTAATAGAGCTAAGTCTACCACATGTATGTTAGACCCCATCCCGACTCCACTATTCAAAAATGTTTTTTCTCTTATTGGTGCGACAATACTGGACCAAATTAACTTATCCCTAAGTTTAGGATATGTACCACAGGTTTTCAAAGTCGCAGTAATTAAACCTTTACTTAAAAAACCTTCTCTTGACCCAGACACCTTAGCTAATTATAGACCAATTTCCAACCTTCCATTTGTGTCTAAAATTCTGGAAAAGGCAGTTTCAAGCCAGTTATGTGACTATTTGTATAGAAATGATCTGTTTGAAGTCTTTCAGTCAGGGTTCAGAATGCATCATAGCACAGAGACAGCACTGGTTCGAGTCACGAATGACCTCCTTATGGCCTCAGATAAGGGATTAGTTTCCATATTGGTTCTACTGGACCTCAGTGCTGCTTTTGACACTGTTGATCATGGCATTTTACTGCACAGGTTAGAGCATGTTGTTGGGATTAAAGGGACAGCTCTATGTTGGTTTAAATCATACCTATCTGACAGGTTCATGTACATGAGGTTTCTTCAGAACAGTCGAAGGTCTGTTATGGTGTTCCGCAGGGTTCAGTGCTAGGGCCAATCTTGTTCAGTTTATACATGCAGCCGTTGGGAAGTATAATCCAGAATCACGGCATACACTTTCATTGTTATGCTGATGATACGCAGCTCTATTTGTCTATGAAGCCGGATGAAACAGAACCGTTAGTTAAACTTCAGGCATGTCTTAGGGACATCAAGGACTGGATGTCCAGAAATTTCCTGCTTCTAAATTCAGATAAAACAGAGGTTATCATTCTTGGTCCAGAGCACCTTAGGAAGGGATTAGATGGTGTTGCGATGGCTTCCAGTGCAACTGTGAGAAACCTTGGTGTTATTTTCGATCAGGATTTGTCGTTTAAACCATATGTCAATCAGGTTTGTAAAATAGCCTTTTTCCATCTCCGTAATATTGCAAAGATTAGGAAAATCCTCTCGCAGAGTGATGCAGAAAAACTAGTTCATGCGTTTGTATCTTCTAGACTAGATTACTGTAATGTGTTATTAGCAGGATGTCCAAGTAATTTGCTGAATAGGCTCCAGCTGATCCAAAATGCAGCAGCACGAGTACTGACAGGAATTAGCAGGAGAGACCACGTCTCTCCAGTGTTAGCGTCGCTCCATTGGTTACCCGTAAAATTCAGAATCCAATTTAAAATTTTATTACTTGCGTATAAAGCCCAAAACGGCTTAGCTCCGCATTATTTGCAAGACCTGATAGTGCCTTATGTTCCTGTCAGAGCTCTTCGTTCTCAGAGTGCAGGTTTACTCGTAGTTCCTAGAGTATCTAAATGTAGATTTGGAGGGCGGGCGTTCTGCTATCAGGCACCACTACTATGGAACCAACTTCCAATCTGGGTTAAGGGGGCTGACACCACCTCCACCTTTAAAACTAAACTTAAAACATTTCTGTTTAGTAAAGCCTATAGTTAGTGTTTAGTAAACCTCTAGCTGGTGTTGGTAAATCTCTAGGTAGTGTAAACTTTAGTGTGTCAGAGTCGCTCCTGTGGTTTCTTGTGCTGGCCCCCCCTTCTCCTCCCTTTTCTCTCTTTTGTCCATGTTGCAGCATCCTTTGCCGGACACCGGAACCTGCAGGTGGTCGTGGGTGGCTTGTAGCTTGCATTACGGAGCACAAGTCTTTCCCCGACCCTGCACCCCAACCTGGGACTTGCTGATTGGGCCGGAGCTTCGGGAGCTGCGTGCTGGCCTGCGGTCCCCACCCCCGGTCATCCCGTTGCTGCTTCCACCTGCCTGCTGTGCTGTTGCCGTCCCTGACCCACCAGTCTGGCCCTCGGCAGGAGGGTCCCCCCTTATGAGCCTGGTCCTGCTCAAGGTTTCTTCCCTCCTAAAGGGGAGTTTTTCCTTGCCACTGTTTGGCTTAAGGTTTTTCTCCCACTAGGGGAGTTTTTACCTGCCATTGTTTATGTAATAACTGCTCGGGGGTCATGTTCTGGGTATGGGTCTCTGTAAAGCGTCTAGAGACAACTCTGTTGTATTAGACGCTATATACATAAAATTGAACTCATAACATTGTGTTTAATGGAGCATGTACTGCTTAAACAACCTTAACTTGCTCAATTCTCAACAGATTTTCAAACAGTTTGATTTGTTATGAACGTCAGAGATGTAGTTATGACACTGCATACTTGTGAATAATTATAAACATTGAAAAACGTACTTTTGTATGAAAATAACAGATAGCTGTGACATGGTATTTATATTAAATGAATATTTCTATAGTATTCTTAGTCATATTTATATTATAACATATATACATATATTACCTTATAACATGTATATATTACATCATAATGTAATAATATATAAACATGTTATAATGTATTATATTATGACATTATAACGTGTATATATATACACACACACATGTTATAATGTACACATATACACATGTTATGTCATAATATAATACATCATAATGTAATATATAAACAGGTTATAATGTATATACATGTTATAAGGTAATATATGTATATATGTTATAATATTATTACTAAGAATACTATAGAAATATTTAATATAAATACCATGTCACAGCTATCTGTTATTTTCATACAAAAGTATGTTTTTCAATGTTTATAATTATTCACAAGTATGCAGTGTCATAACTACATCTCTGACGTTCATAACAAACCAAACTGTTTGAAAATCTGTTGAGAATTGAGCAAGTTAAGGTTGTTTAAGCAGTACATGCTCCATTAAACACAATGTTATGAGTGAGCGTCTCTCCTGTGGCAAGATGGCCACCGGTGAACGACGCTGGAGACTCCGCCTTGAGTCATCTAGCCTTTATATATGTCTATGATCAAAGACGTCTGGATCCAGAACCGCGGCTCCTCTACCGGCCACCAGGGTCTGGATCCATGTTACAACCCGGCTCGCAGGGGAAAAGGGAAGCAACACAAAACCCAGTTGGTATAAGGTAAGGTAGTTTATTTGCTACTCAGAAATGCTGGAATACCGGTTAACAGATTAACAAAAGGAAAAAACAAACCAAGGAAGAGGGTCAGTGGGTGCTGTTTAAATCAAAATATAACCAAAAGAGGACTCTAGGAGTTAAAATGGATAACCCAACTAACTCAAAAACCAAAACAGAAAACAAAGGCTGTCTACACTTACTAAAACCAAACTAGAACAAAAACAGCACCCCTGCACCTAGAGTTTCTAACATAAAGGTTACTAGGTGTTTGTCACACAAACACAGAACACAAACTAAACCCTGGCCACACTTCACAGGTTGAACAAACTACAGAAAAAGGACCACACAATAGCTGCAAGACAAAGTTTAACTTTAGCACAAAGTTCTGCACAACACACAGAGGCGAGCTGTCCCACAATCAGCCGCCCAGACTGACAGCCTGGCAGGGGCTTTTCAGGTGTTCACTCCTGATTGGACGGCTGGGATTGGCCAGCCCCAGACACGCCGCACCAATCAGGGACCCAGGTGATCAGAGGGATGGACTGCCAGGAGCCGGGAGGCCGCACCAATCAAGGCAACGAGGGAGGAGCTGTGCAGCTTGGCAGATGCAGGGGGAGAAAACAAATTAAAACATAGCAAAAAGGGCAGTGGCTGTAACACTCCCCCCCCCCCCTTAAAATTTAAACCAGGTTTCAAGTTGCACTAGACTACTGTCTCTTATACTCACAGCCTGGACAGGGCATCAGCCAACACATTTTCTGACCCCTTCTTGTGACAGATCCGTAAGTTAGTCCTGCACAAGCAGGCCCCATCGCATCAGTCGCTGGTTGTGGTTGTACATGAGTGAGAAAAGTGAGTGGGTTATGATCCGTAAACACTGTTACTGGCAAAGAGCTAGACCTGAGGTAAACTTCAAAATGCTGGAGTGCCCACAACAAAGCAAGGGTTTCCTGTTCAATGGTGGAGTAGTGGACTTGGTGCCTGTTGAACTTACGCGAAAAATAAGATACAGGATGGTCTACCCCATCAGCATCTTGTACCAGCACAGCGCCGGCCCCGGCCTCAACCTCCAATTTGAAGGGACGAGAAAGGTCGGGTGCGTCGAGCACAGGAGAGATTTTACACTCAAAGCATTCTGGCACTCTGGGGACCACACAAAGTACACTTTTGGGCTGAGCATGTCAGTTAGCGGACCGACCACAGTGGAGAAGTTGCGGCAAAAACTGCGATAATAACCGGCCATGCGTAGAAACCGGCGGAGGGCTCTCCTTGTGGAGGGCACGGGGAACTCTGAAATGGCAACCACTTTGGCCTCTATTAGGCATACCTGCCCCTGTTCCACCTGCCTCCCCAAGTATGTGACTGTAGCTTTTCCGAACTCACATTTAGCCAAATTGATAGTGAGGGACGCATCGGCGAGACGGGCGAATACTTGCTCCAAGATCTGAATGTGTTCCTCCCAAGTGGTGGTATACACAACCAGATCATCCAAATATGCATTACAGTTTGATATGCCAGCCAGAACAGAATTTACAAAGCGCTGAAAGGTGGCTGGAGCGTTGAACATACCGAAGGCCATAACGGTGTATTGCAGGAAGTAGTTGGGAGTTACAAAGGCAAAAGATTTGTGACGCGCGCTCGGTTAATGGCACGTCCCAATAGCCTTTGAGGAGATCTAGCTTGCTCACAAATTTAGCTGTACCCAAGTTATCTACACAGTCCTCCATCCGGGGCAGAGGGTAGGAGTCTGGGACAGTAACTGCATTTACTTTTCGGAAATCATTGATGAAGCGGGGTGAACCATCAGACTTAGCTTCAAGGAGACACGGAGAACTCCAGAAGCTGGAGCTGTGTATGGCTAAGCCATGCTGGAGGAGATACTCAGCCTCCTTTTTCCCCATTAACTCATGCTTAGCGGGGTTTACACTGTACGGATGTTGTTTGATGGGCCGAGCGTTGTTAACATCAATGTCGTGCTGAGTAACTGTGGTGCGGGACGGAACATCACTGAAGAGACAAGGAAAACGATCTGTTAGTGCAGTTATATCAACTTGCTGCTCAGGTGACAAGTGAGATAACCGGGATGGCAACACTTTCAACATTTCTGAGTTTGGCAATCGAGCACTTTGATGTGAGGATGGATGCACTGTCACATCGGGCAGGTCATGGGCCTTGGCACAGCCGTGGGGAACTATGGATGCTTTTGGGAAGCGTCTCTGGAGTAATACCGCTTTAACATATTAACGTGACAAACAAGGGTTTTGTGTTTTCTCCCGGGAGTACGGATGACATAATCTGTGTCGCTAAGATGCTCATGGATGTCATATGGGCCGGAGAATTTGGCCGAGAGTGCGGAGCCGGGAATGGGCAGTAACGCCAAAACTTTGTCACCAACCTGAAACTGTCGGGGAACAGCGGAGCGGTCAAAACGGTGCTTCATCACGGTTTGTGAAGACAAAGACTTTTTAGCAAAGGTGTGGGCATGGTGCAGACGCTCACGAAACTTACTGACGTAGTCTAACACATTCTTCTGAGGAGAAGAGGCAGATGACAGGAACTTTTCCTGTAGGGATTTCAATGGACCGTGGGGTGTGTGACCAAAGACGAGTGCAGCAGGACTGAAACCGAGGGATTCCTGCACAGCTTCACGAGCCACAAACACAACAAAAGGAATTCCCTCATCCCAACTTTTAGCAGTTTCCAGACAATATTTGCAGAGCATCGACTTTAACGTCTGATGCCAGCGCTCCAACGCGCCCTGAGACTCGGGGTGATAAGGACTGGAAACGGCATGATGCACCTTCAGAGTTGCTAAAACCTGTTTAAACAAGTTGGACTTGAAATTTGTGCCCTGATCAGTCTGGATTACACGGGGAAGGCCGAATGTGGAAAATAATCTGGTCAAAGCGTTAACAAAAGTAGCAGTGATTTTACGCATCAAGATGCCACTGTCTAGTAAATAAGCCACCTTCTCACCCTTTGCTTTGTCGGCACTCACCACACTTGAGAAGCATTTCTGCAGTGTCGGATCAGCCCTTTGCGCAGCACACAGGCGATCTCGGGACACCGGGAGAGACAAGCCGTCAGGAGAGGTTGTTTCGGGGCTGACAGGACGCACCTGCTCAGCAGCACTTATACAAAGAGAGTCAGCGCCACTCTCCGCCTCGTTCTCAACCTCTCCTGAAAAAGCGGGCATCAGCACACTGTCAGAGAGAGAAACATCATTAAATTTGCGAGCTTGTGCACGAGTGATCACACAAGAAGGAAACAGATCAGTAGGTGGCAGATTTTTTTTCTGTTTGTGGGCACTGAGGGATGTCCAACACTTCCAGCGCAGGAGTAACTTTGCCACCGGCTATGTCGTTACCCATTAAAAATACTACACCATTAATTGGCAACGCAGGGCAGATAGCAACAGGGAAGAAACCATTAACCAATTTGGACTGAACATGTATGCAATGTACCGGACGGGGAACATAACCCATCTCTATGCCGCGGAAAACAGCACCATAACCACAGGTAGACTGCTCCGAAAAAGGCAATGCGTCCGCGAGGATCACCGACTGAGAGCCACCAGTGTCACGCAGAATGCGCACCGGACGCTGATCATCAGACTCGCCTGTCAGTGAAACTAACTCATCAAAAATGAATGGTTTGAAACAGGCGTCAGGGGTTTCACTGCCAGGAACAGCACTGATGCGTGGCTCAGCCTTAATCAAACCGACGCCTTTTGGTTGCAACACGCTGGGAGAAACCTGCTGTTTGCGTTTCAGGGCCAGACAGTTGGAGATGAGATGTCCAGGTTTATGACAATAAAAACACTCCCTGTCCTCTTTCTTAGTACTAGCTGTGGGGTGAGAGTTTTGCCGAGCTGGAGGCTGACGAGGCTTTTCATCAGAGCCTGAAGAAAAAACCGTCTTGTGGGTTAAAGCAAACTCGTCAGCCAACACAGCAGCAGAAGAGAGCTGTGACACTTTCTGTTCATTAATGTACACCACAATACGTTCTGGGAGGCACTTCTTAAAATCCTCCATCAAGACCAACTCCCTTAAAGAGTCAAAGTCACTGGCTTTACAAGCTGTACACCATTTATCAAAGAGAGTCCCCTTTTCCCTAGCGAACTCAACATAAGTCTGGGTTGAGGCTTTTTTTATGATTTCTAAATTTTTGTCTGTAGGCCTCAGGGACCAGTTCATAGGCACGCAGAATGGCAGCTTTTACATAGTCATATTTCAGACTGTCTTCAATAGGCAGAGCAGCTACAGCCTCTTGAGCTTTCCCATGAATTTTACACTGGAGCAAAATAGCCCAAACTTCAGGTGGCCACTGTAAAGCTTTTGCAATGCGCTCAAATAGGAATCGACCTCAGTCTCAAGGAACGTAGGCACCAAAACAATATTTTTACCAACACTAAAGGTTCCTGGTGGGAAAGTGGTGGAAGAAGAAGGCTTAGTCACAGGACCATCAGCAGCACTCGGCACATGAGTCAACCTCTGAGCCTCAAGCTCCAACCGACGCATCCAAACAGCTGTATCAGCTTCAATTTTTTTGGCTTCTAACTGACTTTTGACTTCAGCTTCAATCTCCATTTTTTTGACTTCCAGCTGATACTGCATTTCAGCGTGCTGGCCTCGGGCTTTCTCCTGGGATTCCATCTGGAGGCGGACCTTCAACCGAGCCTCCCTTGTGGACCCAGAGCCGCGAGACTGGGAGGGAGAGGGTCATAGCGAGGCAGCGGTACAGGAGTTGGTGGCCGCTCCTCTGTTTCACTCTCCTCCTCAGTGCCACCTGGAGGATCAACCTTAAGTGGTCGGCTACCAGCCGCTTCACCCAGGATGCCATCCTCCGGCACAGCTGACTCTGTCGGTGCCGACATTTTAATAAACCCCAATTCCACCAACAACAAGAGCCTTCAATTCTTTTTTCAGAATCTGTTTAGAGTACGTGAGGCAAAAGTGATTCGCTATCTGAGCCAAATCCTCCTTACGATAGCTATCAATCAAGGTGAGGGAGGGAGAAGCTATCCAAGTCAAACTGAGACATGACTGATTACAAAAGGTGCACAGCTGCACAATCGATTAACCAAAATTACCAGAATTCAAGCAACAACTACTACTTTTAGCACCGGGAATCCTTTAACGGATATTAATTCCCGGACGAGCCCCCATTTATGTTACAACCCGGCTCACAGGGGAAAAGGGAAGCAACACAAAACCCAGTTGGTATAAGGTAAGGTAGTTTATTTGCTACTCAGAAATGCCGGTTAACAGATTAACAAAAGGAAAAAACAAACCAAGGAAGAGGGCCGGTGGGTGCTGTTTAAATCAAAAAACAAATATAACCAAAAGAGGACTCAAAATGGATAACCCAACTAACTCAAAAACCAAAAAGGAAAACAAAGGCTGTCTACACTTACTAAAACCAAACTAGAACAAAAACAGCACCCCTGCACCTAGAGTTTCTAACATAAAGGTTACTAGGTGTTTGTCACACAAACACAGAACACAAACTAAACCCTGGCCACACTTCACAGGTTGAACAAAACACTACAGCAAAGGACCACACAATAGCTGCAAGACAAAGTTTAACTTTAGCACAAAGTTCTGCACAACACACAGAGGCGAGCTGTCCCACAATCAGCCGCCCAGACTGACAGCCTGGCAGGGGCTTTTCAGGTGTTCACTCCTGATTGGGCGGCTGGGATTGGCCAGCCCCAGACACGCCGCACCAATCAGGGACCCAGGTGATCAGAGGGATGGACTGCCAGGAGCCGGGAGGCCGCACCAATCAAGGCAACGAGGGAGGAGCTGTGCAGCTTGGCATTTGCAGGGGGAGAAAACAAATTAAAACATAGCAAAAAGGGCAGCGGCTGTAACAATCCATCAGTGAGTTCATCTCATTGACCTCCAAGTTCAAATTGTCTTATCAACTCCACCAATCACTGTAAGCCACTCTTTCGCTTCTTGTTTTGCACTTTTAAGACTTCACCCTCCAAGTTATCGTATGACAGTTTGTTTCCTGTTTCACAGACCTGGTTCTGCTCGATGGCCAGCTCAATGTCAGAGCCAGGTACATCTCTGGAGAGGAGGTTTGGAGGAAAGGGCCGTAGGAGAAGAACTGGAGGGCTCAGCTGGGACACTCCTGCCTTCATGTCATAAAAGACATGTTTTATTACTTCAGTTGAAAAGAAGCTGCAAACACAGTTCATCTAAGAACATTACCGGTGTTGAACCGAATCAAAATGATGGGTGCATCACATGTATGTGTCTGATTGGATTCATTTTTACCGTCACAGATCAAATAAATTCCTCGTATTGCACATTGCTATTTTGTTGTGTTGGGGAAGTGTGAAATGTGTCCCAGCAGCTTTTGGTTCAGGTTTAAATCAGAAAGGTTCTGCAGCAGGTCACAAAAAAGACCCAAGTATTAAAGTACTAGTGCATAGAAAGTTTAGCCATTCAGGTGACAGAAGTAAAAGTGCTCATGGAGAAGAATCACAGGCTGCTGGATGACACGAATTAACCTTTAAGTCACAAGCGGCAGTTAATAGGTGGCAATGTGGCATCAACATCCACACGGAGCAGCTACAGGAGATTGTGTGGTTCAGTTTAGGAAAAATGCCTTTAGCCAGTCTGCATTTTCAATCAGGGCTGCTCGTGAGTGGAACTTCATACCAACTGAGATTAGAAACCAATCAAATTATGCTTCTTTTAAATTTTATCTAAAAAAGTGGTTAATTAGTGGCCAAGGCTGTCAACATTACATTTTAGTGCTTAATTGTCCTGGCTTGCTGCCCTGCCTGTCGGTGTTTGTCTGATCCACCTGTCGTGTTGCCTATTAGTTTGTCTAGCTACACTGTTGCTTTTTGTGCATGGCTTTTTGTTCTGTGTTTAGTGCTTTTGTCTGGTTTGTTTCAGGCCTGTTAGTGTGTTACTGTGTCTCGTGCTATTAATGTTGATGTTACTGTTGCTGCTTCATGTTGTTTCTGTTTTCGTTTGTAGCAATTGTCTGTTGTTGAGCGTATGTTAACCTGTGTGTGTATGTATTTTAGCTTAGTCTCTTACCTTTTAATCTTTATTCTGATGTAGCCTTCTTATTTGGAAATGTTTTATTGATTATATCTTAATAACTTTTCTTTTAGGTTGACTATTTTACACTAGTCCAGGGACAGCAGATGCAAAATATCCTTTTTGGCTAATTCTGGCATATTTTACATGATGAGGTGATGTTCAGCTCCCACTTGAGGTCCTGGGTTATGGTGGTCCCCAGGAAGATGAGGGAGGTGATGTTCAGCCCAGGAAGCGGTAGGACTCCACAGTGTCTGCTGGGGAGTGGGTGATGGGGGCCGGTGGGGCTGCGTTCCTCCTGTAGTCCACTATCATCTCCACTGTCTTTAGAGCATTGAGCTCTAGATTGTTCTGACCCATCAGGTCACCAGCTGGTCCACCTCCCACCTGTAGGAGGACTCATCACCATCAGAGATGAGTCCAATGAGGGTGGTGTCGTCCACAAACTTCAGGAGCTTGACAGACTGATGACTGGAGGTGCAGCTGTTGGTGTACAGGGAGAAGAGCAGAGGAGAGAGAACGCAGCCTTAAGGGGATCTGGTGCTGATGGTCCGAGGGTCAGAGACATGTTTCCCCAGCTTCACCCACTGCTTCCTGTCAGACAGGAAGTCAGTGATCCACCTGCAGGTGGAGTCAGGCACGTTCAGCTGGGAGAGCTTGTCCTGGAGCAGAGATGGGATATTATACAGTATATTATGATATTATGCATATATAACTGGTGTGTGTGTGTGTTGTTTCATTTTTTCATTTTATTTTTTATTTCATTAAAAAAAATAAAACATACAATTCAGTACAATTACAAATACAAATGTTCATAAATTGTGAATGAAAAGGGAGCAGAAAGATTACCGCCGTCTATAGGTATGTCAATCAAACTTAACTAACATATTTCATTATATTTCTTTAACATACAGGCTTTAATTGTTCTTTTGAATGTAATGTTTGATTTGGATTCTTTGTGTTCTTTATTCAGATTGTTCCATAAACTGATTCCTTTCACAGAAACACAACGTTCCATCAATTTAGTCCTGAATCTTGAGGTTGGGGTGCAGGGTCTTCCCCGACCCTGCACCCCAACCTGGGACTTGTTGATTGGGCCGGAGCTTCGGGAGCTGCGTGCTGGCCTGCAGTCCCCACCCCTGGTCATCCCGTTGCTGCTTCCACCTGCCTGCTGTGCTGTTACCGTCCCTGACTCCCCCAGTCTGGCCCTCGGCAGGAGGGTCCCCCCTGATGAGCCTGGTCCTGCTCAAGGTTTCTTCCCTCCTAAAGGGGAGTTTTTCCTTGCCACTGTTTGGCTTAAGGTTTTTCTCCCACTAGGGGAGTTTTTACCTGCCATTGTTTATGTAATAACTGCTCGGGGGTCATGTTCTGGGTGTGGGTCTCTAGAAAGCGTCTAGAGACAACTCTGTTGTATTAGACGCTATATAAATAAAATTGAATTGAATTGAATTGAATCTTGTTTTTTTTTTTTAAATCTCTGTTCCTTTTAAGTTTTACTTGCTTTCTCTTTTTTCAAATCTTTTCTGAATGTTGATCGGTAAAGTTTTTTAATGAGCTTTAAACATAATTTGCAGAATACTATAGTCTACTAATTCATGAAATTTCAACAATTGTAACTGAAGGAATAATGGATTTGTTGGATCTCTATATCGTTTTCTACTGATTATTCTTATGGCCCTTTTTTGCAAAATGAAAATTGACTGAATATAAATGTTTTACAGGCATTTCCCCAAACTTCAACACAGTAGGTCAGATATGGAACAATCAGAGTGTGTGTGTGTGTGTGTGTGTGTGTGTGTGTGTGTGTGTGTGTGTGTACAAGCATGTGTATTATTGTTGTTATTGTTGTTTTTATTATAAGTGTAGTTATGCTAGGAATGTATGACTGTATGTATTTATGTCTTATATGTTATCATTTATGTAATATTTTATGTACTTTATGGACCCCAGGAAGATTAGTGGTCGCCAAGGCGGCAGCTAATGGAGATCCATCCAATAAACAACAAACACTAAACATGCTGTGATGACCCGGTTGTGGTGAGGACGTGGCTGGAAAGGTAACTGCAAATGTAGAAGCAGAGTAAACCTGTTTTTCTTTGAATCATTCAAGCGAATCCTGATGTTCAAACCCCTTAAAAGTGAAAGAAAGATGGTGTTTTTGTTCCACCTGACTGCCTCTGCTCACGCCCTGAGCCAGAGGCCGCGTGGCCGCGTGGCAGCTCAGCCTCAGCACACGTAGGGACGCTTCACAATCAGTCTCATTATGATAATAACTCCTCTGTCTGGTGGGGAAACTTTAGGAATCAAAATGCAAAGCTTTACCATGTTTTCTGGGGCTGCCCTGTCATGAAGAATCACTGGAAAGAGATACACAAAGCCCTACAGGATATTTACAAATGCAAGACCATGTTTTTTGGTCACATAGCTCAGGACTGGCCAAAAAGAGATAAACATTTATTGAATATCCTGCTAGTGGCCTGTAAAAGACTATTACAAGGAAATGTTTATCACAGGAGAGCCCAACTTTAAAGGTATGGATGGAAATTACAATGGACATTTATAAAATGGAGAGGATAATGGCATTTATTAATCATAAATTGGAGAAATTTGGGGGCACGGTGGTGCAGCTGTTACTACTTGATGACTGTATTTGCATATAAATGAGCCTGCTGAGCATGCGCAGCGGCTCCTGCAGCCTGTTTCTGCCGTGCGTCGGGATGAATGAGACGTGTCGAGCCGGTGTCAAATCACGCTTGACGGGATATTTTCATCTGTCAAATCATCCTACCTGCCAATATCTATGTGGAAGCGTGATTTGACTTTTTTTTTTTCTTCCGCCAAAGCGTCGTACACATAGATCTATGTGGAAGCACATTCTGACTTCCTGCTGTTAAATCGTCTATTTGCATGAAAAAGCCTTTGAAAAAAAAGAAACTGAGATAAAAGAAACGGGGATGGTACGGTAGTATGTTCTGCCGAGGTAGGACACCTCGGCAGAACACTGGCTTGGGTGTACATGGATCTATAAGTCTGATATGTGATGACATTAACAGTATGACATGAATCTGGCTTCATTTCACCACCTCACCGCCTGCGTCGCCAGTTCTCCATATCTTCAAAATGTTTGTGCGCGAGGGTCAGGGTTGGCGTAGGGATACACACATTTTCCCGTTATTTTTTTCTTTTTAAATCCCAACCTTTGCGTAGAAGGTGGCTTGCACATCTTTCAAGCCCTGTTTTGTGCGCAAGCAAGCTTTATAAATGAGGCCCCTGGTCTGTCACTTAAAGCCGGGCATACACTGTGCGATTATCGGCTCGTTTTGAGCCGATTTTCCAGTCGTGCGACTTTTTTTTGATCGGGCCCGATTTTGACCCAATCATTGCTCGTGCCTCGTGCAGTATACGTGGGGTAACGACGAGAGATTAACACCTCACGACGAGCTCCCGATCACAAATCGTGAGCTCGCAAGAAAATCAAGCCTGTTTGAAATCCTGGTCGCTCCTCGTGAAGGAATCACAGTTGAAGCAGCTACGACCCGATTTGCCTCATCCTTTCACAGAGAGCATGCGCAATCTCTGATGTCACGTCAAAAACTATTATTTGCAGTTTAAGTGTTGCAAATTCACATTACAAATCATGTTTTAATAGCAAAAAAAGACTGCATTTCCACGTATGGTGCGGGTCGCCGCGTACCCTGCGCCGTAGGCTCTGCGTTGGTGTAACGCGGAACCATAAATCAGCCTTACGGCGATCCCTATGCCGTAGGCTCTGCGTTGGTGTAACGCGGAACCATAAATCAGCCTTTAGTGTGTGCGCTGTCTGCTGTTCGGGACAACTCTTTTTTCTCTTCTCATTTTGCTGGGACGTCGGGTCCCTCCGTCGAGACACAACTTTTGCGGTATGCGTTCTTTGTTGTGTCAAAAAAATTAAAAAAAAAAAAAAAAATATATATATATATATATATATATATATATATATATATATATATATATATAATTATAAAAAAATAAAGGATCCCCATAACCTTTGATCAGGTGGGCAGGACGCACGTTTGGGTTGGAACAGCCCACCCCTGCCCCAAAACCGGCCTCGAGTTCCAGTACACAGAGGTCCAACGGGAGGATTATGATCGCGTAGTGTGAGCAGACGGGTCGCATCCGAGCATCTGCTCGTACAGTGTGAGAACATAAATCGTGGGCTGTGAACTTTTGAACTACGCGACCTAGTCATGCAGTGTGAGATGGGGCAGTCTCATACGATTTAAAATATCGCACAGTGTATGCCCAGCTTTAGGTAGAGCACTGGGTGATATAATGGGGGAAAAAAATCGGGATAAAAATCCATCCATCCATCCATCCATCCATCCATCCATCCATCCATCCATCCATCCATCCATCCATCCATCCATCCATCCATCCATCCATCCATCCATCCATCCATCCATCCATCCATCCATCCATCCATCCATCGTCCGCCGCTTATCCGTTCCCGGGTCGCGGGGGCAGCAGTCTCAGCAGAGATGCCCAGACTTCCTTCACCCCAGACACTTCCTCCAGCTCTTCCTCCAGCTCTTCCTCCAGCTCTTCCTCCAACTCTTCCTCCATCTCTTCCTCCATCTCTTCCTCCAGCTCTTCCTCCAGCTCTTCCTCCAGCTCTTCCTCCAGCTCTTCCTCCAGCTCTTCTTCCAGCACTTCCTCCAGCTCTTCCTCCAGCTCTTCCTCCATCTCTTCCTCCATCTCTTCCTCCAGCTCTTCGAGGGGAGACACGTTCCCAGGCCAGCCGAGAGACATAGTCTCTCCAGCGTGTCCTGTGTCTTCCCCAGGGTCTCCTCCCGGAGGGACATGCCTGGAACACCTCCCTAGGGAGGAGGGACATGCCTGGAACTCCTCCCTAGGGAGGAGGGACATGCCTGGAACACCTCCCTAGGGAGGAGGGACATGCCTGGAACACCTCCCTAGGGAGGAGGGACATGCCTGGAACACCTCCCTATGGAGGATCCAGGAGGATCCGGTACAGATGCCCAAGCCACCTCAGCTGACTCCTCTCAAGGTGAAGGAGCAGCGGCTCGACTCCGAGCTCCTCCCGGGTGACCGAACTCCTCACCCTATCTCTAAGGGAGCGTCCAGCCACCCTGCGGAGGAAACTCATCTCTAAGGGAGCGTCCAGTCACCCTGCGGAGGAAACTCATCTCTAAGGGAGGAAACTCATCTCTAAGGGAGCGTACAGCCACCCTGCGGAGGAAACTCATCTCTAAGGGAGCGTCCAGCCGCCCTGCAGAGGAAACTCATCTCTAAGGGAGGAAACTCATCTCTAAGGGAGCGTCCAGCCACCCTGCAGAGGAAACTCATCTCTAAGGGAGCGTCCAGCCACCCTGCAGAGGAAACTCATCTCTAAGGGAGCGTCCAGCCACCCTGCAGAGGAAACTCATCTCTAAGGGAGCGTCCAGCCACCCTGTGGAGGAAACTCATCTCGGCCGCTTGTATCCGCGATCTTGTCCTTTCGGTCACTACCCAAAGTTCATGACCATAGGTGAGGGTAGGTGCGTAGATTGACCGGTAAATCGAGAGCTTCTTCTTTCGACTCAGCTCCCTCTTCACCACGACGGTCCGGTACACCGACCGCATAACTGCGGACGCTGCACCGATCCGTATGTCAATCTCCCGCTCCATCGTTCCCTCACTCGTGAACAAGACCCCGAGATACTTGAACTCCTCCACCTGAGGATATTGAATATTAAAAAAATAAATAAATAAATAAGTTAATTCCCCTCATACTGGGAAAACTGGGTCAACTACGTCACGTTCCACAGGGCAGAATTTATTTTCTCAAGTCGATGACTGTGTTATGTTGAAAAGTTCACTCCCTACTTTTACATACAGTAGTAGTTTTCATTGTTTGGACATAAAACAAAAACATTATTCCGACATTTAGGACAGACAACAGATGTAAGATGTAGCATACATGATGTACCGGATGTGAATGTCTAATGCTGAATGTCACTAAAAAGAAAAAAAAAGAAAAAATAGAATGAGTTGGACTGAAAACAGCGGACTAAAGGTGGACATCAGCAACAACAGCAGGTGATGAATACTGAAATCAATAAATCAGCCTATGAAGACGAGAATATTCCATGACTCAGAGAGATGATGACTTCAGTGTTGTTCCACTAAGTAAATAGTCCAAATCAAGAAAAACGGACATGAGCTCAACTTGTAACAAAACCAATGACATTAACAGCACAAACCACACAGGATGTGGTCACTGCAGAACAGAACCATCATGCATTAGGTTTTATTTCTTCTGTCCCTTCTCTTCTTTAACCCTTTAATACCCAACGTAGGAAATAATACACAAAAATCAATGTTTTAATTTAATCAGTTTTTCTAATTTTCTCTTCATCAAAAGAGTTTTATAAATTGTATATATATATATATATATATATATATAGAGAGAGAGAGAGAGAGAGAGAGAGAGAGAGAGAGAGATTTTGTTACTGTTTACAACGTTATTATTCATTATGACGTATCAAGTGTGATCCATCAGGCATGAAGGGGTTGAGGGTTGTGCTGGAGGACTTGTGCTGGAGGACTTGTGCTGGAGGACTTGTGCTGGAGGGCTTGTGCTGGAGGGCTTGTGCTGGAGGACTTGTGCTGGAGGACTTGTGCTGGTCTGCTAGTTGTGGTTATGTCATGTCCCAGAAGCATGAACGCTGCCCACACATGAATCCCCCGTCTAAACCCACATACGCTGCTATTTGAAGCCCCAACGTTGTCAGACGAAGTGCAGGCCAAGACGGTTGTTGCATTATTGTTGATGTTTGTGTTTTACACTTGTTTTCTGTTGTTTTTATGTTTCCTATCTACGCCCTACAACATTGCTGTTTCTCTTGTCTGCTGCACAGTTGAACTTCCCGTCACACACGACGACTGACAGGGTGACATCACCTCCACCATGAGCAGAAGGGTTTTACTGTCGCTGTTCTTTTTATACTCAAGCCAAAGCTGGAGGGGAAGTGAATGCTTGTTGCAACCTCTGCACACAACACAACACAACACAACGCAACACAACACAACACAACACAACGCAACACAACGCAACGCAACGCAACGCAACGCAACGCAACGCAACACAACACAACACAACGCAACACACAAGCCCAGACACAAATCAGTCAGCGGCTTCACACCTCACTCTCTCTCTCATATACATACACACACACATACATACACATACACATATACATATATATATACACATATATACACATAAATATATATACACATACATATATACATACATTATATATATATACATATGTGTGTATATATGTATGTATATATATATATATATATATATATATATATATATATATACATTATATACATTATATACTGTATATATATATATATATATATATATATATATATATATATATATGTATATATATATATATGAATCTGTTCCCAACCCTCTGAGTGACGAGGCCAGAGATCAACTCCGTACCAGTTTGACCGTAAACATGTCGGGTATTTTTCTGAGTGAACTTCTTATCTAAATATGAATAAGTGTCCCTTTTCTATTTTTTCCATTCCGCTGCACTCTGTCAGACATGGTGAGCACCGAGGAGGAAGGAGGAAGTGAGAGCGGCAGCAGAAAGCCCCATGATGAGCCATTTTGCTCAGTTGAACGTGTGATGAGAGAGGGAAGTGTGAACAGCAGCAAACTCCACTGAACACCGGCCTGAAAACGCTGCCCTGAAAACGTCTCCAGCTCCAGCGGGTCCCCATCTCTTCAGTCCGGTAAGAAATCAGCCTCATGTCTTCCTCCCAGCTGGCACTTCCACCTCATAACAATGTGGTGAAATTTCTCACTTTTGACTGATGCAAAAGTTTTATTCTACTATCAAGACAAAAAGAAAGAAAGAAAGAACAGATTATAGGTGTATTTTGATGGAGTCTGGCATGTTTAAGTAACTGAAAGGGTCAAATGTGCATAAAAGAAATGTTTTTAACTGAAAAACTGAATATATTTCAAAGAATTCAGTAACCCAAAATCTCAAATATACCATTTTTAAAATGTTAAGTTATTCTCAGAGCTAATATTAATTATGAACAAATCAAACATTTAATGTTTGGTTCTCGTATTTTGTCTTATAGGTTTTAGTTTGTTTTCATTTTCATGATGAATGTTGATGACCCAGGAGTATTCACAAGTATTCAGTCTATTCTGGGCTAAATCCTGATGCTTTCACTGTACTTTTATATAATCTTAAACTATAAACACTTGAGGCGTGTTTAATGAACAAAAACCATTTGAGTTCTCCTTTTAAACACAAAAAGAAGAGGAAGTGATATATGTCAGCGAGATCACGATGTTTCATAAGACCTGAAATAGACCTGATATCCTGTTAGAAACAGTACAAATTACAAAAATAGACTCTCCTTGGCTTTTCTCCTGTACTGATCAATATGTTTACACAAAATGTTTCTTTTGGCAGGTCTGATCAGCATCAACGATGGCTCAAGGTTGCCTCAAGTGCTTAAAGTACACGATGTGTGCCGCCAACTTCCTCATTTTTGTACGTACAAGTCTGTTATCGAGCATCACACTCACATCTCACATGGCCCTAGTCACCGTTTCCACGGGAACAGCCCTTCCTGTGGCTGGTGAGCCGTTAGCGCTGCGTAGACCAGGAGGTCAGGAGGTCAGGATAATCGGCTGTTATCCCGTCTAACACACTAGTTGCAGTGTGAGTTAGGCGGCTGGTCCAGTGGGAAAGGTCCATCAATGCATACACTCTATTGCTATTGAGCATTTCTTTAGTCCATTGTGTGTAGTTAAACTTAAAGGGGACCTATTATGGCATCTAATACCTATTTTAAACAGGCCTTGAATGTCTTAAAAACAAGCTTTTGATTGTTTTTGCTAAATAAATTAGAAATTCAGCCTCTGAGCCATGTCTTTATCTTCCCATTCTCTAACCTCATTATCTATGAGGGATTCTGAGTGGGCGGGGCTATGATAATGAGGCTCTGTGCTGATTGGCTGCCTGACGCGATACACCACTACGAAAAAAATGGCGGAAGCTCCGGCCGGAGGAGTTAGTTGTGGGCGTGGTTTCACACATCGCTCCTGTCGTTAGGTAACGACAGGAGCAGAATCTGATTGGCTCGTAGATCCACATGACACTGGACGGCTCATCCGGGCGGCTGTACAGACACTGCAGAATCTGGTTGCTTTCCTCCTTCTCTGAGTTGGCAGGCTGAGGGGAGACCACTTTATATATGTTAATGCAAGAAAAAACCTGTAGGTCATAATAGGTCCCTTTTAAATCCGGAGCTCCCTCGGAGGAGCTGGAGTCTCACATGACCAGTTTCAAACAAGGTTAACTGATGTCAGGCTGCAGCCCGGTTAAAAAGAGAGAAAAAACAAGAGAGCAAGAGAAAAAACAAACAGACACTAGAACAAGCAGAGACACAAACAGCAACCATTCCAGGTCCCTGAGACTGAATCAGAGCTAGACTACTACGATTATCTGTCCCCAAACTGTGTAGGTGAGTGAGCAGGTGTGTGTGTGTGTGTAACTGTGTGTGTGTGTGTGTGTGTAAAGTGAAAATGATGCTCTACCTGAACTGCACCTACTGTGGAGGAGGGAGGGCACAAGACCACCTGAATGTGTTGGCGGTTCAGATGAGCCGTCCTAATGACGAGTCCTGACCCGGCCAGAGATCCGGTCTGCTGCTTCACGTCTGTCCGTCTCTCACAGATGTCTGGGGTGGCAGTTCTGGGATTTGGTGCCTACATGATGGTGAGCTTCAGGCTGTCTGCTCTGACGCCGAGCCTGTCCCAGATCAACATCCCCAACATGCTGCTGATCAGCGGCATCATCATCACCTGCGTGTCCTTCCTGGGCTTCCTGGGGGCCCTGAAGGAGAACCGCTGCCTGCTGCTGACGGTAGGCCCGCCCACGCTCGCTCGCGCTAGCGCTTGCCCTGCCTGGGCCCCCGCCTGGGGCCCAAGCAGGGGCCCAGGCGGGGCTGCTGTTAAACTGCTATCTGCTGAAGAGGCATTGTGACACCGTGGCTGACGTGAAACTCCAGCTTCCTACCCCCTGCAGGGGCCACACCTTGGAACTGGCCTCAAACACAGACTTGAACCACGGGAATGCCATATGACCAAGTTCCTGACTGACTGATATGTTAATACCAACTCATTTGGCCACAGACTTGAACCACGAGAACACCTATGGGGTAATTTACAATTTACGCCTGAGTTATGGTTCTGCGTCAAACCAACGCAGAGCACACGCCGTCACCGTGACGCCGTCACCGTGACGCCGTCACCGTGACGCCGTCGTGAACCTTCGGACTTCTCCGTCACTCCATTTCTCCGTGGTGCTTTAACCCCCCCGTGACCGCTGTTTTACGATCTTTTCCTGAATGGTTTATCCGACTTTTCGGGTCACAGTGAATCAAAGAGATAAGGACAACTATTGTGCAAAAAAACAAAACAAAAAAAAATCACACATACACGAAGAAAAGAGCGCTGAAAGTTCACGACTGCTTCAAACCGGAAACCGGAAATGTGTTGCGTCCAAGCCAACCAATCACAGCCCTCTCCGTCTGTGTTTGGTCTGCGTCGCCTCCACGCGTAGTTACAATTTTCTGGAGGTGCACGTCAGTGACGGCGTCAGTGACGGCGTCAGTGACGGCGTCAGTGACGGCGTCAGTGACGGCGTCAGTGACGGCGTCAGTGACGGCGTCAGTGACGGCGTCGACGCCTACCACACGCCGTAGGCACGGCGTCGTTTTGAAACAGAACCATGACTCAAGCTTAAGTGACAGTCATGCCAAATGCCCGATAACGGCATTTGGCCACAGATCACATCTGACTGTAAATTGCTTTTTGTCTCTCACTTGGCTTGTTTATTCCTGCCTTTTGTACTTTGAACTTACTGTATAAAAAGTCATGATTCCAACCACTCTGGATCGGCACACCAACCCAGACACGCTCTGCGTAGGTCTGCTCACCGCCGGCTACTGAATAAAACTCACTACACCACAACGGACTTCTGAACTGGATTTAATATTATTCTTGGACACTGCCCACAGTTCTTCCTGGTGCTGTTCCTGCTGATGCTGGTGGAGCTGACGGCAGCCTGCCTGCTGCTCATGTACGAGGACCAGGTAGGGATTCATCCATCACGGTACTCCGGGAACCAAGGCAACCTGTTATCTTCTCTGCTGACCCCTTTTATTCTCTAGATTGGTGACGTGATAAGAAAAGACCTCAACGAAGGTTTACAGAAAGTGAAAGGGCAGGGCAGTAAGAACAGCAGCATGAGCGACTGGGACCTGGTGCAGAAGACGGTAAGAACCACTCTGAAAGATCCTCGTGTTCCTTTGTCTGGTGCACCAGAAGAAAACCAGTGAACACAATCAGTTATTACAAACTTTATTATAATCTGCACATTGTTTTACGGCCGGAGGAACACTTTTCTCAAACCACAAAGGTAGGAGAGAAATGCACACCGTGGTCATGGATCCAGTCGTATTTATACTAAAAAGGGAGGTGTTCTTTCTACGTGAACCCCATCTGCCAAACATATCAGACCTTCAGACCTGTTTATTGCTTCCTACATGTCAACCCAGATAACGGATAAGACCCATCAGTGTTAAAACATCTGTTTCTCTTCATTGTCTTCACCTAACGAAGAGTAAATATCTGAACTATTTTAACAGCCTGGTCATAAAACAAGAGTTGACCCTGCAACTAGAGAAACTAGGACAAGACTCAGGGACTTCAGCACTTCTCAGTCAACTTGGTGGACTTATTCTTATCATTTATTATTGTTTGTTGCTATTCTTTTTTGTTACTGTATCCTAATGTCATGTTCATCTATAGTGCAGCACTCTGTAAAGCACTCTATGGTTTTGTATCTGTTAAGAGTACTATTAATGTTACTCTGAAGAAAATAAAAATGCATCACTTATTCCTTCAAAGAACAGTTTTAATTGTGTCAAACACAGGTTTGTGGATGGTTTTGTCTGCTTTGAAGAAAGTCCAAACAGGCCTGAAGACAATTTACAGGATTGTCTCAGAAAATTAGAATATTGTGATAAAGTTCTTTATTTTCTGTAATGCATTTAAAAAAACAAAAATGTCATACATTCTGGATTCATTACAAATCAACTGAAATATTGCAAGCCTTTTATTATTTTAATATTGCTGATCATGGCTTACAGTTTAAGAAAACTCAAATATCCTATCTCAAAAAATTTGAATATTCTGGGAATCTTAATCTTAAGCTGTAAAACATAATCAGCAATATTAAAATAATAAAAGGCTTGCAAAATTTCAGTTGATTTGTAATGAATCCAGAATGTATGACATTTTTGTTTTTTTATTGCATTACAGAAAATAAAGAACTTTATCACAATATTCTAATTTTCTGAGACAGTCCTGTATAGTTGAACTCCTGAACAGGAGACTCTGCAAATAGAGAAAAACCACCAGTTTAGAATCTTATAGAAAAACTCTTCAAACTCTTAAACAATTTCATAAAATTCACAGTTCCAGTGCTGCGGTGTGAACGGCTCGGCGGACTGGGGGAATCCGGTGCCGAAGTCCTGCTGCATGAACAGCCCGTGTGAGCAGCCCCGGCCCGAGTACTGGCCCCAGGTACACAAGCACAAGTACAACACGAGGGTTGAGGTCAAAGAAGTGGCTCCCTCACGGGTTTCCAGCTCTCTAAACTTGTGCTGAACTTGCAGGGCTGCCTGACCAAGCTGAACGCTTGGTTTGAGGAGAACTTCCTGACCACCGGCATCTCCGTCATTGTTCTCTGCATAATCGAGGTGAGGTGATGAGGGCCGAGGGGCCACAGCCGGGACTGCATGTCTCACTTTTAATCGCTGCCTAGATTTCTTTTTTTTTTTTTTATTGTACTGAAACTGCCAAATTAGCTTAGTTTTCTGGATTTTCTTTGAGCTTCCTTGTTGTTGCTGCAGCGGCAGGATGTTGTCGAGTTTGCCCATGGACACCTGCACACGTCCAGCCTGTTAGAGGCCTCGGCAGGATTTGGTCTAATTCTGCATTTTCTTGTGGAATGGCTAAAATAAAAATGCTTACTTTCCGCTAATCTTTTAAAATAGCATGATTATATGAAGGACAGATTTCAGACAAAATAAGTCTATCGGTGCGTCCGAAATTCCCTACTAAACAGTATACTAAAAAGTATACTTAAGTTGGGCACACTTTTGAGTAAATATCAGTAGTCTGCATTAATTCAGGCGTACTACTCAGAGCCGCACGGCACTTCGTGCCGTTGGGAGGGGGAGTTGTTACCATGGTAACAGGAGTTGTTACCATGGTAACAACTCCTGTTACCATGGTAACAACTCCTGTCACAGCAGCAGTAGCAGCTGTTACCATGGTAACAGCAGCAGTAGCAGCCCCGCTCCGCTCTTTCCCGTTTATCCTGGCCTTAGCGTTGTGAATGGGTATAACGTGTAGACCCTGAATGTAAGACGACCCCCACTTTTTCAGTCTTATTTCAATGCGAAAAACACCGTTTTATATTCGGGCCAATACGGTAATACATTTCTCCCGAATGAGTATGGATAGTACATACTATTGTGTACGTACTAATGTTTCGGACGCACTAAAAAATCCCACATACTGTTTTTGCTACTTATTAGGGTGGAAGGATGGAATTTCGGACGCAACTTATTATTCCAAAAATGTAGAACTACAGCTTCCTCAGATTTCAAATATTGCCTCTTTGAATTTTTCATATTTAAACTGAATGATGTTCCGTGGTCTGGACGTGGGCGTGGCTGTGCGTGGGCGGGGCTTCTGTCAGCAGCAGTGCAGACGTTAGTCCTCCCGCTGCTCAGCCAAAGCCTCCATTTTAAAACAGTTTAAACATGTTCATCTCAAAGGTAAATTCCCTTAAATCATGTAATTACATCATGCTATTTTACTATGAACAGGACTATTTTTTTTAAAGAAGTCCAGAGAGAAAGCTATATTTTCAAAGCCCCTTCTCTGAGACAGACCAGTGCTTTGCTCTTGTCCTCACGTCCCACGCAGGGACGTCATCATCATTGTCTCTAAACCAGGACAAGCGTCAGGCCCTGGCGGCGTGATGGTGCTCATGTTTCCTGTTTGTTGCAGGTGTTGGGGATGTGCTTCGCCATGACGCTCTTCTGCCACATCAGCAGATCTGGACTGGGATACAAGCTATAGGCTCCTTAAAGGTCCCCGTCCCACCCTGTCTTGCCCTGACCCCCCTGTCCTCGTCCCCGCTCATGTTGATCAGGAACCTGCAGCCTTCACTCTCACCCCGCCCCGTCTCCCCGCTCATGTTGATCACCAGAGCCGGTCCAAGGGCCCCGTGACCACTAGGGGGCCCCCAAGAGTTAAAAAATATATTTTTTAATGTGTGAGTGATGATTCATACATTATCAAAGGTATGTTATTGTACAAAAACACAATTATTAATATTAATTATAGTTCTAGTTTTTGTAGTACTTTGTTGTGGTACTTCAAATTGCTGTTGCTGTTTATTTAAAACCAAAAATAAAGTAGATAACGTGTTTACAGTAAATGGTTTATAAATGATCTATTTGATTATTTTGTTTCTTTTAGTAGGCCTACACTGTAGATGACACTCAGCATCACACTTAGTACTATATCACTTTAAATATTAAGTGTAAATCAACCCCAGGCCGCTCTTGTAGCTGAATTTTCTCCCATTTCAGATTAAAAACCATAGATGGTAAAAACCTGCCAGGCTGACAGTAGGATGATGGAAACAACACTGCTGCAACTGTGCAGCTCTCTGACCTTTGACCTGTTGCTTCTCTGTGTGGCCAGTAGGGGCAGTTGCTGACTTTGCAAAATATTAATTGAAAGATTTTTCTACAAGTTTGTTAATCCGTTTTTGCTTCCATGGTCTTAATCCCTGTGGATTACAATCTAACTACAACAAAAAGTTCTTACATCTAGTTTTACAAGTGTATTTGTACTAACAGGGAAGAACATGAAATAAGTTTATAGTGGGTGTGTGAATGATCAATAATCAGTATTATTGGCAGTAATAGAGGGCCTCATGGAAGCTTGGGCCGGCCCTGTTGATCAGGAACCTGCGTCTTCCTCTTCCGCTCCGTTAGCGCGGAGTTTGGCTCCGGCTCCTGTGAACCAATCAGACGCAGGTCCGCCGATCACGTGGTAATGAGGGGCGGGGCTTAGCCCGTACTGAGAAAGGTGGGCGGGGCTACACCCGCTGTTTCAACACACCATGTTATATGTTGTTCATGATACCTCCAAAAAATATCTTCTATTTTCTTATATTGTATTTCCTCCACTAGCAGTTTGTATAAATGTGTGTTCTTGTTTATAAATTGTGTTCAATAAAAAAAAAGTCTTAAAATGATTGACAGGCTGACCACATTAACAGTTCAAAACAAGACGAAGGTATCATTAAATTCGACATCAAGGCGTTTTTGTGTACATATGAAAAATCTATAAACACGTTAACTATTTTGTTCTACTTTATTTTTTGTATGCGTCTCTACAAGGTACGTTTGTCAAAATAAATTTTTTTAAAGAAATATCTGTAAAATATTTTCACAAAGTATTCTGAGCTGAACTGAAAGTTTGAATAATAAAGTACACTTCCTGTATAAACGGCTGTCCCTTTCATTTGAGCGGCTCGTGTCGTCTCACTCCACTTCCTCCTGCTCTCTGACGTGAAGCCTCAACCCCGCCCAGACTGAGGTCGTGATGGAAACCACAAAAATGTGCAACACATTTAAAAGGAAGGGTAACACAGATGAATTTATTTATTTCAAGAATAAATCCTGCATCAATATCTTAAGACAAAAAGCTAAAAATACTCAGATCTCCTTTAAACTTTAAAATTTTGTTCTTTTTGAAACCATCACAAAAATGTACAAAACCCAAATACAATTTCTGTAATTACAAAAATGTAACTGTACACATCAGAATATACCATTTATTGCAAACTGAACACCCCTGACACCGCAGAACCTATCAACAAAAGTATTGCGATTCACCTACAGATATGAAAAGACAAAATAAAGACTAATCTGAAACGGCTCTGGTCCTCTGTGTAGGGTTTGGTTGTTCCCTCGGAAACCTCCAGGTGTAGCACGTCACTGTGGTGGAGCTGTACAGGTACAGGGCCCCCCTTCCCCTCCCCCAGGAGACACCAGGCTACCGCAAAACTGGACCAAAACTGTCTGAGACGCCTCGCAAGCAGGAAAAGAAAAAACTTCTAACGCGAGTCCCTCCAAGTGGCGATGCACTACTACTGATTCAAAAGAAAACCTGCTCTGATGATGGAAAGCTCACGCACGCACGCACGCACGCACGCACGCACGCACGCACGCACGCACGCACGCACGCACGCACGCACGCACGCACGCACGCACGCACGCACGCACGCACGCACTTGCTGAATAGTTAAAAAGCAGCTTTCACTCGTCAGCCTCTGGCTCTAAACCCTGAATCACTGAAGAGGCTCCAGTTTAAACTCACCACATAAATACATGTTTCTTTACAGTTTCTCTGTTATCAACAAGTGCCTTGTAGTGAAACCCCATGAGCAGACCTTTGCTCAAAAGTACAATAACTAGTTTGTGCTCTGACTGTTTTAAAGCAACGCCATTAGAAATGCCCCAGCAGTGTCGGAGGTAAAGGAGGAGCAGACAGTACCATAACCTTCTCGATGGAGAGACGGAGACGGAGAGACAGAGAGAGAAGTCCCTGGCAATGACTTGAAAGCTTCAGTGACCAAAACAATCTTGGTCAACGTTGAATCCACCTCAAAGATCTGCGGTAGAAACATCAATAAATAAGAGAAAGACGTACAGAGACTTCTCTGGTCCACTGAGAGCCTGCTGGTGAAACGTGAGAGGAGTTAGGGTTCCCAGCCCAGAGTTACTAGCAGATTAAGGTCCCCAGTGCTCGCCAGGGTGGTGGTGAGCGTCACAGAGCCGTCAGAGCAGCAGAACAAACCCACGGTTCTCCATTCGAGTGTCGACCCAACACCAAGACTACCATAAAGCAAATACCTCCAGAGTTATCAGCAACAGCAACAACCTGCGCCTCAGCAATTCATTAAGTCTGTCTGAAATCAAGAAAAGCAACAATCGTGGAAATGTGAGGGGAAGGAGGGGGGGAAGGACCTGCAGGACCATTTCAAGAGACGTGTTGCTCCTCCTTCACCTGTTGGACAGAAACACGGCTATTCACATTCACTAGAAAACCCCTGGACTTCCAGAGGATCCCAGGTCCAGTGGCCGGAGCAGGAACGGGCTTGAGACCCGGCTCACTCGCTGAGAACACGCTACAGCGAGGGCCGTCACTTATTACCGGAACTCCTCCCAGCAAGAAAACTAACTTTAAAGACGTCTTCAAACACAAGATGCATAGATTGTGAGGGCGAGACGTTGCAGGCTGATCCGTCCGTCTGGTACCGAGCACCTGACGGGGAAACCCAGTTCACCAGTTCAGGCCAGGGACATTTAACAGCAGCGATCAGACCAGACGACCCAAGCCCCAGAGTTTAGTGGACATCTGCTGTACGAACCTGCCCCACTGCATTGACAGGAGAACTAAGAAAGCAAGATAACCACCATCTAGTTGGAGACTGCACTTTAAATTCAAACCAGATGTTTTTTCACACTACTGTTAGAATGATGCAGCTACTATAGGAACCAGTAATGTGGACAACAGCAGCATCGTGCAAATGCACGTAAAGCCTTCCAGGACTGATGAAGAGTTTAGCCTGTCCTGACTCCAAACTACCAGCTGTGATGACGTTACACGTCCTGATCCGTACAGGGGCACTGCTTTATCAACTAGACCCGTATCAATAAAGGCACAGCTCGTCATCCAGGAATCAGAGGAGCACAGTGATGATACCCGAATATTGATGCCCCTCCATGTTTAAACTGCTGATGTCAAATCCACCTCTAACACAAGACAAATAGCAACAGGACAGGTTGCGTTCAACTGGAAGTTGTTTAAAAGGCAGCTATCTATCTAGTATTTTTAAGCCAGTCACTTTACATCCACTTTTATTGAAAGCAGGCGGTTTGTGAAGCGACATACACCTGAGTGCTGAACCGCGTCTGTGCAAATGCAGTCCTGAACTACACACGTCTGTGCAAATCAACGAGATTACGTGTTAGTGACGATCGTGGCTCGCTGTCAGTCAGGACTCGGTAGCGAGGGGTGCAACGTGAACATGAAGTCCTCCAAAGTTCCAACACACCGGCCTGGCCAGGAAACATCAGCGTCACGTTCAACACCAGGGTTCAGGAGCGGGGAAACACACACACTCACAGCTGTCATTCTGCTTCATTTGAAGCGTAGTCATATACTATACTAACCATCCCCAAACAGTGGCGTTCATGTGTGCGTACACGCTAGTAAAATACTAAGGAGTGTATACTGGATTGCTGCTGAAGCTTCAATCTGATCTACGAAGTGCAGGGAACAAAACAGAGCAGAAACACAACTAAAAATGTGAATTAACACATCATGTTGCAAAGCTTCCCAAGTTCCGTGGCGGGATATAAATTACAGTCCTTTGATGAAAACGCATGATAAAAACCTCACTTCCTGTCTCAGAGCCTGGGTTGAGAAGGGAAGTGGGTTAACGAGTCCTGGGAGGGTTTTTTGTTCCTTGAAAACTGAGGCTGTAAGAACTGTTCTTTAGGGCTACACCGACAAACCAGTGGAAAGTTTGACACCACTACACGTACACATTCAGTCAATAACTACGCCGTCTCTACCAAGACCTGGAACTACTACAACACCGTGGCTGGTACAGATCAGCTTGGTCATTAGTGCCCTAACCGTCCCACGATGAAAAAACATGGTCCCATGACGTCTGTCCAAGATTCAAGCAACTTGACAGAGTGATAAAACAAAAAATAACCGTTTAGATGTGGCTCTACGTCCAGTCTTGCCGTGAGGGGCGGGCTGCAGCTCCATATAAACACTGGAGTTAGGGCATTAGGAATTTGGTCCCCAGATTAATTTAAACACTTCAGAGACAGATGAGTGCTGGCCAAACAAATCCATCCACTTTAGGTGCTTTTTGATCCAATTTATGGAAAAAAGAAAAGGCTTCTTATTTGCTCTGAAACTAAGCTACATGTTACCTTGCATAGTCCCTGGTACCCCGGCTCTGACACTACGTGTGAGGGTTGGAGCGTCACTCCCGTGTTTTCATTAAGATCTATTTCTGAGCTGTGGGACTATTATTTTTTAAACACAACTAAATTACGGAGGATCCTATTAAAATGCAATCACAGGTATTCTATTATTCTATTGCTTTCAACCCTCTCGTTTCATGTGCCAGGGCTCTTCCATTTATGCAGTATTAAGAAAAAAAAACGTGCAAAACGTGGATTTCATATGTTCCTGCAAACACTGATCATGTCCTAGTGGGCCCACTCTACCGTTGGTCTCAGTTCACCTGCTCAGATATTAGAAGGATATTTCTACACAGTTGCCAACTTTCCTCCCTAAAGGGCCGGTGTTTGTACTTTGTATAAAAGGCAAGGACGTTCACTAACAGACAAATAGTTACTGTTACTCCTACAGTTTGTTACTGGGATGTGCCAGCGAGTGCTGCAGCTCCACGACTGTGCAGGTGGAGAGTAGATGGGGGTGGAGGTGTGACCAGACGGTCACGGGAATGCTGCCAGTGGGGACGTGAGGCCGGTGCTGGGGAGACCTAGAGGGGCATCAGCCGGGTGGTGTGGAACAGGAGAGGGTTCAGGTCCTCGGCGTGGACGGCCCGGTGGAGCGACGGCTCCGAGCGACTTCGCTCGATTTTTGGCAACAGGTCTTGTACCTGCTCGATGGCTACCAGGATCTGACGGGAGACAAGTCAACGGAAGAAAACTGTTATTCAGTGCGTTTACATGGGAGGTTTAATTTACAGAGTTTAATTAACTCTTTAATTCAGAATTAAAATTAAATCAGATTTAAAAATCAGTAAAAATTACCATGTAAACACCTAATTCCGAATGAAAATGGCCATTCCAAATTAAACTTAATTCCGAAGTAAGTGGCTGGTTTATTCCGATTTTAAATCTGAATAGAATATAAACATTGTGAGCTTTTCAAAGTTGTAGCGGCTAAGTTAGTTTTTCTTCCAGGTGGATTAGCTTCCGGGCCGCCCCCCCTATCCAATCAGAACCTTCCCAACCCCCAGACCTGTAGAGCAGGGGTGTCCAAAGTGGGTCCTCGAGGGCCGGTGTCCTGCATGTTTTACTTGTTTCCTGCATCAACACACCTGATTCTAATTAACGGTTGTCACCACCTTGTCATCAAAGTCTGGATAGTTCTGTTGATGACCAAGCTCCTTGTATCACGGTTTGATTAAAAAAAAAAAAAAAGGGACACATCTAAAACATGCAGGCCCTCGAGTACAGACTTTGGGCACCCCTGCTGTAGAGGAATTGGAGAAAGACCATCAAACGTGTTTTCCATGTAAACCTGAATTCAGAATTACTGTTTCCATGTAAACTCGATGGAAAATAGTTTAATTCTGAATTATTTAATTCGGAATAATTTATTCTGAATTAAAAAATATCATGTAACCTTGGCCAGTCAGAAGTATGAGACATTTATTGAGGACAATAAGATTGTTGGGGTTTATTTGGCATGAAGCAGGTGATGCTTGGTTCTAGAGGGCTGCATTGGGACCCAACGCAAATCCGGCGGGAGCGGGCGGTTTGAACTTTGCTGCGGGCGGCAAAAAAAAAAAAAAACACTGCAGGATCAGGATGTAGTCTATCGACAAGATGGAAATCAATGAGGTGGAAAACAACCTCAAACAAGGTCAGATATTTGGAGAAACTGCGTTTAGTGTCTGTGTTGCATCTTGGAAGAGAGACGAGGGATTGGAACCTCAGTCAGTCAGCAGCATTCTCTTCCTCCACAGCAATGTAATGGCCAAGTGATTCATTTGTTAAATTAATTCATTTCATTCATTAACTTTGTTTATTTTATGTTATTTATTAGTGTTATTCGAGCCACTCACAGCTACTCTCGTTGTTATAACCTCAATCAGATAATTGATGCGCGAAGGTGAAATAGCTTGTGTGATGATGAAAATGATGGATTTGCATCTAACTTTCAGTCAGGTGACCTATGAACTGTCAATTATCCATCAAGCTCCACAATGATCATGTTAACATTAAATCAGATAGATTTGTGTAGGACATTTCTCTTGCGGGACGGGAGAAGACACAACATCAATGAGTACGTTTCCATGCATCAACAACCTTTTTCTAACCTGAATATTAGCAACATCCCGGTTTTGCACGGCCATGTAAACACAACGACGCCTTTGAATAACCGGAATTTGCTCATATTCTGTTTTTTAAAAACCCAAAAATGACCCCTGGGTTACTCCTTTTAAAACCAGATTATTTGGTCATGTATAACCTAACGGGATATCCCCATCAAACGGAACAGGGATTTGTTTTCTGTTCTTTTCGTAAGGAATCCTGGTCTTTTGAGTCCAGGAAGTTCTTATAAACACGGAGAAACACAAGACCAGGAGGAGACTAATCACTTTATAAATGTAATGAAGGATATGAACATTTCTGCATTTGTAGACGGTAGAAAGTACCGGGATAGCCAGATTTACAAAAAGTTGAGTGAAAAGTTGCGCGAAGCAGGATTTGTAGGAACGCCAGACCAGATCAAGCTCCGCTGGAAGACGCTGGAAAAGGCGACTTCTACTGAGCTGTTGATTATCCTCCGTGCTGCTGTTATTGTTGTTGTTTTGGATTTGGATACAGGAAGAAGAAGCAGAAATGACGGGAATTGCGTCATGATGTTCTCCGTGTGTCGCTGGTTTGATCCAGATATCCCGAATGATTAATTACCATGTAAACAGGAATAACGCATGGAAACACATTATTCCCAATGTTTCAGTAACCGGAATATTGACCTTAACACCAATTTTGACTGCATGGAAACATAGTCAATGCATATCTATTATTACGGGCATAAACTCTCAGTTTTGCGGGAGCGGATATAAACACTGCGGGAGTGTAACACACAGGTTGCGGGTGGTAATGGTCAGAAGAAAACAGTCCCGCTATAGCCGGGCTCTACCAGGAACAGTGATCAGCTCTACACCTTTACCTGTGGAAAGAGTGGCCTCTCTTCCCGTTTGAACTTCAGGCAGTCAATAATGAGTCTTTTCATGGACTTGGGCGAGGTACTGTACAGTTTACTGAGATCTGGGGACAAGTAACCACGTCCAACCATGAAGATTATCTGGGCAACAAAAGAGAAAAAGAAAGACTGTAAACAAAATAAAAGAGTGCAAGTGCAACAATCTAAAAGATGCACAATTTACCATTTACCCTGCAGGTGTCAGATCAACTAAAGTGATTGTAGCACCCTATAATGTAATAATTTCCTATAATGTAATAATTTCCTGAAAATGTAATAAAATTTGCACGTAACTCAATCAAAAATGTAATAAAACCCAATAATGTAATAAAATATCCTGACGGATATTGTAATAACATTTTTACCTATAATGTAATACCTTATTACGTTATTGGGAATTTATTACATGGTATTCAAAGTCTGCTATTTAACCCAATATTCATTCTGGTGTTTCAAATCCAGCGTATAAAACATTCTTAGATACTTAAAACACAAAATGTAGAACTCTGGACTGAAAATGAACATATATATTACATTATTTGTAAAGTATTACATTATCCGTTTTGGGGAAAAAAAAGACCCACCTGAAAATGTAATAAATTCCCAATAATGTAATAATTACATCGGTAAAAATGTTATTACAATATCAGTCAGGATATGTTATTACATTATTGGTGAAGTTATTACATTATTGGATTTTATTACATTTTCAATTGAATTAAGTGCAAATGTTATTACATTTTCTGGCTTTATTACATTTTCAGGTAATTATTACATTATAGGGTGCTACAGTGATTAATATCACCACATCTGCTATGCCACTGCTATACATGCACTACTACTGTGTTTGCTTCATTCACTGCATTACTTGTGTTGTAGCAGGAGGTAAAAGTGGTGTCAGACCTGGTCTCTGTTGTTGATATTGGAGTAAGGCAGAGTTCCTGACATCAGCTCGTACAGCACCACCCCATAACCGTACACGTCAGACTGGAACGTGTATGGGTTGCTGTCCTGCATCCGGATCACTTCAGGAGCCTGGAGGAAACCAAACCAAGACAAAAGCAGGTGCTCGAGTTAACATTGTTGGTTAGGCTACATCAAGTTAGCCGTTTGGCTTTAACAAAAACTAAGCATGAAATATGACAGAGGTCTGATTTCAACAGCACAGAAAAAATGAGCCAACACACGAAGGAGAAGTCATTTAACATTTGACTGGCAGCCGTCACGTTTGCATTGAGGTAATATGATCTGCATGCTCGTGCTTACACTGAACCCCCTAATGGGGCCCTGCTGGTTATGACAAGTCTCCGGACCTAACAGTGAATTGCACATTGTATGCTGTGTGGGTGGATCGTCTGCTCGCCTCCAGACTGAAAACCTGTCAATTCTCTTTAAAAACACGTCCCTGGTCTGCCGCCCCTCTAGATGGTATAGAAAACCCACCACGCCTCCAATTAATTCAGGTGGAGGGGGGTGTGGGAGGTCTCAAAAAACTGAGGGGCAAATTTATCGCCCATGTCATTAGCGAGTTTTTGAATTCAATTTATTTTCTGTTTATATAACTTAAAAATTCTTCCATCGTTTCTTTCTAATAAGAGTCATACTAGCAATATTCTACTGTTTTACAATTATATTTTGTTTTATTATTGCCAGTACAATTATCAACCAAGGGTTTTGTTCACAAATATATATGAAGGCCAAACAGTTTACATGAGGTAAATGTATATATTGACTCTGTAGCTATTGTTGTTGACCGATAACTGGTGCTGATGGTGTACCAAAGAAACATTTATTTTACTTTATTTATTTTTTCTGGAGGGGGGTATTTACTATTTTAAGGTGACTCCTCTGACTGTTCGAGAGACGGATGTGAAGGTTCCTTTTTTGCTGTCCCCTTACAGATGCATCTTCTTTTTGATTTCTTTATTAACTTGGTATTAGTCATTACTCTTATTCATTGGTTGATTTATTTATTTATTTTTTTTTAATGAAAAACAATGCAATATTGATACTGCGATGATGTAAATCCTGTATGGCTGACTTTATTTCTTTAACAAAAAAAAAAAAAAATTCTTACATCGTACAGTTTTGAGTGAATGAAAACTAAATACACGCGCTGGGGATTTAGCATCAACAATAGCGTCTTGTTTGCAATGCAAAGAAGTTCCTGGCGCAGGCGTCAGAGCAGCCGAGTCTTGATCACACTACTCTTAAGTCTTCACGTCACTAAATAGATCTGATGGGACAAAAAAATTCATCTGAGTCTGGTCATTCCGCTGCTGCTTCCACCTGCCTGCTGCGTGCTGTTGACATCCCTGACTCCCCCAGTCTGGCCTTCGGCAGGAGGGTCCCCCCTTATGAGCCTGGTCCTGCTCAAGGTTTCTTCCCTCCTAAAGGGGAGTTTTTCTTGCCACTGTTTGGCTTAAGGTTTTTCTCCCACTAGGGGAGTTTTTACCTGCCATTGTTTATATAATAATTGCTCGGGGGTTTATGTTTATGTTCATGTTCTGGATCTCTGGAAAGCGTCTAGAGACAACATCTGTTGTATTAGACGCTATATAAATAAAATTGAATTTGCCCGTCTTTACTTATTGTATTTTTTTTCAGAATAATTTTTCATTTTCTCCCGTTCAAATCCAGTTACTCCGTTCGCGGTGGGGCGGGGCTGATCTCCACAATTTGAAGCTTTGTATAATAATTGTAAACAAACGGTGCGTCCAAAATGCCATACTAAACAATATATACTCGAAAAGTATACTTAAGTTCGGCAAACTTTTGAGTAAATATCAGTAGCACGCATTAATTCAGGCGTACTACTCAGAGCAACACGGCACTTCCTGCCGTTGGGAGGGGGAGTTGTTACCATGGTAACGACTCCTGTCACAGCAGCAGTAGCAGCACCGCTGCTGTTACCATGGTAACGGCAGCAGTAGCAGCACCGCTCCGTTCATCCTGGCCCAAACAAGATGACATTATATCATATTATATAATATTATTATTATTATACTTATGACATATACGTATCTGTGCAGCACTTAGCAACCAAACACCGCTGCATTGCATTGTGGGAAGTTTCTGCTTAGCTAGTGTCCATCAATCCATACTAATACATTTCTGAGTATGGATAGTACATACTATTGTGTACGTACTCATGTTTCTGACGCACTAAAAAATCTCACATACTGTTTTTGCTACTCGTTAGGATGTAAATATGGAATTTCGGACGCAGCCAAAATAAAAGGTTTCTACTTCGCGGATTTCATCTATCACTGGTTCTTTTTGGAACGTAATCCCCACCAAAAACCAGGGATTACAAGATCCAGCCTTGTAAAATGGTGAGTTTCCAGAGGAGACCTGGGGCCACGTTCACAGCAGCTCAGGCTGAACGGTTCAGAACGCTGGGAACCAGAGCGGGGCTGGGTCCAGTCCTGCAGAGAGAGATCCAGGAGCAGCGTCCTGGTCTCCTCTTTCAGCTGGATCCAGTAATGACCAATGACCCTGGACCAGCAGGTCGGCCTGGTCCCTGGAGACACGCTCCCTCCAAACTCTTCAATGTCTCCTAGTTGGACCAACACTTCCACAGTTGTGCAATTACACACGACTTCACACTGTAATTTGCAGGAAACATAATTGTCTAACAGTGTATTTTTATAGTTAATCTCATGTGACCTGTTCTTAATATGATCATCCGTTTTCTTCTCAATGAGATTTAGTGTTCATTTCATTCTTGTGATGGATGTCCAGACGTCTTCACATGACGGAAAACCCTTTCATTTACTCTGGATTTAGGTTGGAGTAATCACTTTAAGGGTAATTAGGTTATGTGTGGTTTTTCTTTCGTTGTTCGGGTGAATCGTGAGTCTGCTAATAGGTGAAGAATTTTATTTATTTATTTTATTTTTTTTTCCAAATCTCTTTTCACTTAGGCAGAACCTGGAGGAAACTATTTGAGTCTAAAAGCAAATTTCACTACTTTACAGTTGGCTGCTGTCAACTGAGAATCTACACAAACCCACGCAAAGTTAATACTTGAACATCCAAGCGTGAGATTGGAAAGTGACGTCCACAAGAGGCCCCAGGATGCTTATAGAGGGAATGCACATGACGACACAGATGCAACTTCACAGCGGGTTACGCCCACTGAGTTGCAGAAAGACTGCGTGTCGGAAAAGGCCGCGTGTCGGAAAAGGCCGCGTGTCGGAAAAGGCCGCGTGTCGGAAAAGGCCGCGTGTCGGAAAAGGCCGCGTGTCGGAAAAGGCCGAGTGTCGGAAAAGGCCGAGTGTCGGAAAAGGCCGAGTGTCGGAAAAGGCCGAGTGTCGGAAAAGGCCGAGTGTCAGCGTAAACTTTCAGTTTGAGCAACTGGAAAACATATAAAATGGGAAAGAGCTGTTGTGTGATTGACTGTACTCATAGATTTAACAAGAAATCGGAGTTATCGTTTTACAGACTGATGAAAAATAAGAGACAATTGGATCGCTGCAATTCACAGAAACAACTGGATTCCAGGCACCGAAACGTGGATTTGTGGTTCCCATTTTGTATCAGGTAATGTTGGATTTTTGGGTAGCTAACGTTAAACAGTCAAATCATAAAGTTCGGTGTCCTCATCACTTTAATTTCTACAACAAATCCTGCCTTGAAGTCGGAGCAAGCGTCAAGACTTTTGTAAGCCTTCAAGCTTTGCTTCGTGTATTTCCCCAGCGTAGAAATCAAGTACATATAAATATCAGGAAACTGATTGGTGGCCAAATATTAATGTCCATGGACCACTGGTTCTTGGTAACTGTACCAAATATTAATGTCCATGGACCACTGGTTCTTGGTAACTGTACGGGTCACTGTCAAGTCCAACTGCCTTTAATTTAAGCCCATAATCAGCTGATATCCCGTCTTCTCCACTAGTTGCAGCTGTTTTTGCCACTCAGTGCAGTAAGGGGGCTGGTCCAGTGGGGAAGTGACGTCAAAGCATACACTCTATTCAGACAAAAAGATGACACTTTCAGTTGTGGTCTGATTGACGTATTTCCAAACAGTTTCACGCTTACCATCCAGAGAATGGATCCACTTGGTTGTTCGACCTGCTGAGAGCCAGTCCATCGAGATTTCACTGTGGCCAAACCAAAGTCACCGATCTTGACAGTCCAGCCCTCGTGGAGAAAAATATCTGGCAGCCTAGCTAAGAAAATGTTACAGACATCCGATGTACACGTTCATTATAACAGTGACCACAAAAACTATGCAGGAAAAGTCAAAGAGAAAACCAACAAAGACTAAACCAGAATGGACCGGTTCAATCCACATTCAACTGTTTGTAGCTTGATCAAAAAGACTTTCACTGTTCTTCATACCTGGTGCTTTAAAGTTGGAGCTGGACTGGCTATAGCTACATCTGTCCGAGCTCAGAAACCTACACCGATTTGGCATTAGCAGTTACTAGCATACAGACCGGCAAGGGAAAGGATACTGTTTGATTTTAGATCTCGATGAATTATATTCTTGGCATGAAGATAACTGTAAGAGAGGGACAGAATAAATCAACTTAGAAACCAAACTCTGACATGTATTGACTGCATTTATCAAAGCCTGCAAAACATTAAACGGAGCTTGAGGCCGGATTGAGGCAGGATTTATGAAAAAGATTCGTATACGTTTTAAGTTTTCTAGTAATAATGTAGGATGAAGCGTTCCAAACCCAAAATAATGAGCCCTCTAGTGTATCTCTCCTTTGCCTTGAACAGGCTGTGTGCTGCAAAATGTGCTGCAATTCGGGGCCCGAATTTCCCGCGCTGGGCTGCGGATGTGACGTCACATGACGCTGCATGCACGTTCTCCCCGTTCTCCCGTGCCAGCTTCACTGTTGGCTGCAGTACCCCCAACGGCCGTCGTGGTGAAGGGTGGCGCTAGAGAGTCTAATTTCTTAAAAGGAGCCTCAAGCTCCTTTAAAAAAAATGTTTCTAAAATAATCTCAAAACTCTAAAAAATATCTTATAATAAAGTTTCAGCCTTTATTCTAAAGTTGGAACATGCTTATTTTAAGTCCATTCTGACAGGTGGACAGGTTCGTAAAGAACTGGATTGATCAAAACTCCACTGCATGTTGATATCAGAGTGAGATTGTGCAGCAGGTCTTACTCCATGCCCTGTGCCGTCTGGCGGGCCACGTCAATGCGCCGCATCGTGTCAAACTTGGTTTCGGTGACATGCAGATGGCGGTACAGGCTGTTCCCTTCACACCACTGCGTAATGATGGCGAACTCGGGAACAGTCATGAAGCCCATGAACAGCAGGATGTTGACATGGCGGGTTTTGCTGCAGAGAGACAGAAGTGGGGAAAACATTAAAAAAATTCTATCATTTCATTACCAAAAACAATTGGGTGAAGTTATAGCTGGTGTATCCTTGAAGCCGTGTTAGCAAAGGATGTGAGCAGCTACCATGAATCACAGAAGCAGCCGTCCACGCTGCGCTGCTGAAAATACACTTCAAGTCTATTCCCAAGCGTGATTGCTCGTTATCCGAGTCAAACTACACACAGGAGATCAAGCTGCCAGGAAGTCATGAGAATGGTATAAAGAATCTGGTGGATTTTCAAAATAAAACACCATAAGTCACCTCTGACTCATGTGAGTAAACAATAGAGGGAATGAGCATGACGTCACAGACGCAACTTCACAGCGGGTTACGCCCACTGAGCGGCAGAAAGACTGAGCGGCAGAAAGACTGAGCGGCAGAAAGACTGAGCGGCAGAAAGACTGAGCGGCAGAAAGACTGAGCGGCAGAAAGACTGAGCGGCAGTGTAATCTTTCAGTTTGAGCGACTCGAAAACATCTGAAATGGGAAAAAGATGGTGTGCCATCGACTGTAGATTTAGCAAGAAATTGGAGTTATTGTTTTACAGACTGCCGAAAAATAAGCTTAAGAGAGACAAATGGATCGCTGCAATTCACAGAAACAACTGGATTCCAGACACCAAAACGTGGATTTGTGGTTCCCATTTTGTATCAGGTAATGTTGGATTTTTGGGTAGCTAACGTTAAACGGTCAAATCATCAAGTTCAGTGTCCTCATCACTTAAATTTCTAGAACAAATCCTGCCTACATATAAATATCAGGAAACTGGATTGGTGGCCAAATATTAATGTTCATGGACCACTGGTTCTTGGTAACTGTACCAAATATTAATTAGGGATGCAAATTATCGATTATTTCATTAATTGATAGTTGATAACCTTATCGATCGATCAACGATTAGTTGATAAGCGGCGTTTTTCCCCCATCTGAGATACAAACATAATTTTTTTTGCTTATATAAAATACAAAGGACATTTTAATGTATTCCTTAATCAAATATTTATTTGATACAAAAGTAACAAAAAGACATTTTTGTACCACAAGGAATATAATATAAAGTGCACTTCAAGGCTATTAGTAGTAGCAGCAGCCATAATAGTGTCATTTGTGTCAAGCTAATTTTAAGTTCTAGTTACGTTTTAAGTTAGAGTTTTGGCAGTGTTCAAAATAAAATGATGAGACCTGCTGTATTGGAGCACATTTTCTTTTAGTTAAAACTGTAGCGGGGACAGATGTTTAGAGAAACCTATGTATGTACCGGGTGAAGGCTGATTTATGGTTCTGCGTTACAACAACGCAGAGCCAAGAAGGTCCTGGGTTTGATTCCCGCCGGGGACGCTGTGGGCGCTGAAGTGCGTGTTAGTTCCCCCATGACTTCAGCACCCACACCCTGGGTGGGGTTGGAAAGGATCTTTCTGTGTGGAGTTTGCATGTTCTCCCCGTGTTCCCCTGGGTAGCTAATGGGAGCTACCCTCAAAAAAACATGCACACAGTCCTGGGCTATACATGCCCCCTCCGGCCAACCGGGGCGCCAGATGGGGTAGGGAGGATCCGGCCAGAATAACGTGATCCTTCCACGCGCTACGTCCGGCCGGAGAAGCCCCACCCTGTCTGGTGAAAAGATGCGGCTGCTCACTCCTCAGGTTAAGGAGGAGACCTGAGCTCAGTGCAGGGCCCTCCCAGGGTTGGTAGAGGATGGCAATGCACAGGACTGTTAGGTAGGAGCACTGGGTGATAAAATGGGGACAAAACCGGGATAAAAAAAAAAAAAAAAAAAAAGATTAATTGTAATCGTTAATTTTAATCGGGTAATTTCATAACGGCAATTAATCGAAAATCGATTAATTATTAACATCCCTAATATTAATGTCCATGGACCACTGGTTCTTGGTAACTGTACCAAATATTAATGTCCATGGACCACTGGTTCTTGGTAACTGTACCAAATATTAATGTCCATGGACCACTGGTTCTTGGGGTAACTGTACCAAATATTAATACATAAATATAAAAACTACTACTTAATCAAAAAGACAGACTCACCGCAAGACCTGCATTTCGTTTTTGAAGGCCTGTAACTGCTCAGGTGTTGGTTCTTTAACTTTAAGGATCTTTACAGCCACATCACCGTGCCACTTTCCCTTGTAGACCGTTCCAAAGGAGCCAGTACCTATCCTCTTCTGGAAGTTTACTTCTTTATGGTGGACCTCCCAGTAGTAACTGGAATCTCTGATGCCTCGGGTCTGCAACACAACATTGTTTAAACCTCCGTGTTCCCCCACTGTTAACCCTGTACACTTCTATAGAGACAAGTTATTTCACGTGAGAAGATTTAAGATTACCTACCTTCTTTTTGTCATCAGATGAGGAGGGTTTGCGGTCCTTGTGTTCGGAGGGAGACTTAAGTGGTCTCTTTCCAGGAGAGCTGAGATAAGATGGTGGACTAGTGGAGGGTTTCGGTGAGGGCTCAGGACCTGCTGGGAGTGGAGCAGCAAAACCAGACACGTCAAATATGCAAACAGGAAACATTTATGAAATAAATAAATCAAATATGCTCACCAATTCTGAAAAAAGAAGACGAGGCAGTACCTATTGTGTTGTACTTCAGCGTCTCCTAAACAGAGGAGAAGCAACACAAGATTATCGTTTTACAATTCACAGAAAATAAAAGATTGGCACAACAACCTACCAAAAAAAAAAAGAAAAAAAAAAGGCACTTTTCCACTAGTACCTACTCAGCCCGACTCGGTTCTTTTCCACCAGGGGTCTAACGTGCCGAGTAGATACTTTTCTGTATCTACTCCGTCGAGGTTCTAAGCTGCTGAGTGGGCTGTATCTGACATCATCACACTACAGGCCACCGATTGGTCAGGGGGTTGGAGTCAGACGTCTGAGTCAGGAGGAGGAAATCAGAGAAAGAGACTCGGACGGATTATTGTTCATTTTATTCAACCAGCAACGGCAGCAGAAGTCTGTTTCATGATCCAACTCTGAGGGTCAGATGTTCATAAACCTGGTGCTGAGGAGAAAATTAAAAAGCGATCTAGACGGCGATAAGGAACGACCAGATCTACCAGGAGCTCTGTCTCTTCATAGCTGCTCACGGCTCCAGCTGACTTTTCAGCAGCACAGAGACAAACTAACAAAAAAAAAATGAATAAGCGTCGCCACTTGAAGCTTCTCTCACTCTCATTTTTAACTTGATATCAAACACAAGCCACAGATCCAGCAGCACATCTATCATCTCCTCCAGGTTCTACATCTTTAGTGTTGTTGTCTTCTTTGTTTAGATACACAATCAAATACGTCACAGCAGCTTCACTCCAACGTCCTACTTCTGATCTGGGTGTTGAAAAGAAACGAGGGCGAGGCGAGTGGAGTCGGGCTGAGTAGGTACTAGTGGAAAAGCGGCAAAAGATAACGCCACCAGGCATCAATGCTGACCTCAATGATGCTGATGCCGGCCGCGTCCACGGTGCTGACCATGTGGACGTTGGGAGTGGACGTGGAGCGATGCCTTTGGAGAGACTGGCCGTCTCCATCTGCTATGGGGAAGTGAAAGGTCGAGGGAGGGGACAGGTGGTCCATTCTGGTGGATAAAAGTAAAACAGGCACAATTTCAATATGGAGAACAGTCCCACGCTGCCCAAATGTGATTAGTTTTAACAGACAACTCACCCAGCAGGTTCTGGGGTTAAGGCTAGGTTGCTCTGCGATGGGGAATTTTCTGACAACATTATTTGTGGGCATTCATCTGCACAGGACATGGAATCATACCTGGCCAAAAGACAGAAGAGGATATGACACTTGATCAATGCAAAGATAAAAAACAAAAACAATAACCTTCCTTTTATGATTCAGAATCTCAAACTCAAACAGAAAATGAGCCGCACCAGACCTGGGTCACATTCATATGTAGTACTAATATCCGATATTGTCCAATCATCAGTCTGAACTGTGGGGTCACAGCTAATCTGCCTTTGATGTCACCGTTATGTGGTTAATGTCACAATTCCTTACTGGCGGGATGTTTTTAACTAAATGTGTAATGTTCAAAGCTTAAAGCTGGTCAGGTCAGTGCTGATCTACACACGTCTTTGCACAGATGTTGAAGCCACCGCTCCACACATAACCAGTTAAACGTTTCCTCAGGTTTCTTATTATTATAATTAGTTCATAAATGTGTCCACTCTGGGGGGGTGTGGTGGTGAATGCAGGTCACTTCAAATGAGCTGCCTGGTCACAACCAAGTCTGATAAAAGATGCATCTAAAACAACCACCACAAAATAAAATAAATAAACAAAAACAAGATATAAAATTTATTCATTTTGTGGTGGTTGTTTACATCAGTATTTTACCGTAGATCAGACTTATCAGATCCATCAGACTTCGTTGTGACCAGGCGACCGGATCGATCGGTCGAAAAGCTACGATCGGTACACACACACGTACACACTTTGTGTTTGTCACGTTTTGACAACTGACAAAAATCAAAAAATGGCATGGAGGCCTACAGGTGTGTGAAAAGTGTTTGCCCCCTTCCTGATTTCTTATATTTTTCCATGTTTGTTGCACCAGATGTAATGGGACATGCACCTTCCAAAAAGTTCAACTTTTATCTCAACAGTCCACAGAGTAAGTCTTGGGGATCATCAAGATGTTTTCTGGCAAAACTGAGACGAGCTTTATGTTCTTTTTGCTCAGCAGTGGTTTTGGTCTTGGAACTCTGTCATGCAGCCATTTCTGCTCCGTCTCTTTCTTAAGGTGGAGTCATGAACACTGACCTTAACTGAGGCGAGTGAGGCCTGCAGGTCTCTGGATGTTGTTCTGGGTCTTACTGACCTTAACTGAGGCAGGTGATCCTGCAGGTCTCTGGATGTTGTTCTGGGTCTTTACTGACCTTAACTGAGGCAGGTGATCCTGCAGGTCTCTGGATGTTGTTCTGGGTCTTTACTGACCTTAACTGAGGCAGGTGATCCTGCAGGTCTCTGGATGTTGTTCTGGGTCTTTACTGACCTTAACTGAGGCAGGTGATCCTGCAGGTCTCTGGATGTTGTTCTGGGTCTTTACTGACCCTTGGATGAGCCGTCGCTGCTCTTGGGGTCATTTTGGTCGGTTCCTCCTGGGAAGGTTCACCACTCTTCCATGTTTTCTCCATTTGTGGATAAAGGCTCTCACTGTGGTTCACTGGAGTCCCAAAGCTTTAGAAATGGCTTTTCCAGACTGATAGATCTCAATTACTTTGTTTGTCATTAGTTCCTGAATGTCTTTAGATCGCAGCATGATGTCTAGCTGTTGAGGATCTTTTGGTCTGCTTCACTTTGTCAGGCAGGTAATATTTAAGTGATTTCTTGATTGAGAAGAGGTGTGGCAGTATCAGGCCTGGGTGTGGTGGAGAAACTGAACTCAGCTTTCCAAAGATGATAAACCAGTTAATTTATGTTTTAACAGGGGGGGCAATCACTTTTTCACACAGGGCCATGTAGGTTTGGATTTTTTCCCCCCTTAATAATAAAAACCTTAATTTAAAACTGCATTTTGTGTTATCTTTGTCTAATATTTAAATTTGTTTGATGATCTGAAACATTTAAGTGCATTTCAAAAGATGCAAAAAAAAAAAGTCAGGAATGGGGCAAACACTTTTTCACACAACTGTATATTTTAAGTTTTAAGTTACCCTAAAGGTTTTGGGCTGTCAGAGAGGCTTTGAGTTTGATGAAAGAGGGTTTCTTGCTCCACATGCGTCTACAAACTACCGCAAGTGATGGCCTTAAATTAACATATGTAAATGGGATGTGGCATCTTCTTTGGCCAACCCAAAAATACCTCATGTTTTTATTAAAGAAAATTAACATGTTAACTCTGTAAGGAGAGTAAAGGTAGCTGATGTAAACTGACTTGCATCCAGTGATTTTTAACGTTCAGTCACCATTGTTGGATCATCAAAAGCTCTCATGCCAACCAGGATTGTAAACTCAAAAGGGACGCATGTCATGTGCCCTTATAATCCACCTAAAACCTCATTGCTCTGAAAAACAACCATAAACCAAATCATAAAAGGACAAAGAAAGCTCCCATAAAAATGTACTTCAGTTTACAGTCCTATTTAACAGGGTTTTGAGTATCTGTAAGATTGGTTTTAGATATTTGTAGTTTTGATGCTTCAAACTTCTGGACAGAATGTGGTAAAAACAACTCATTCTTATTTGTGTTGTATGACAAGAGTCTACTACAAGCACCTAATGATACATTTATAGACAAATTTGTCCAACCTACCGTTTGCTTACTGTTTCCATATCCACACACACAGTGGGGACCATGCTGCTGCAGTGCTGGTGAAACTTATAGCCACATGTCTGACACCTGAAGCCATTAAAAAGAAACTTGTGGCAGAAATCACAGTAAGCCAACTTGAAAAAAGTTTTCCGTACCTGTGAAAGACAAAGACACCATAAAATACACTTGTGAAGCAAGTAAATATTTAGAAACATTGAGGTAGGAATGTTACTCACAAAGTTGTGCATAGTGAGAGGAATATCATCCAGGATCTCGACTAAAAGCTCCTCTCCGACCAGAGGAGTGACATTTGTTTCCCAGTCTGTCAGCACCTTGTGACTAAAACAGCACAGAAACTTTTTGTTTTAAAATCGTAATGTGGGGGTATTAAACAAGGCTGACATCTTTAAACTTGTGGTGGTATGAATTCACCTATTTGCATTTGGTGATAAAACGTGACACGTTAACCAAGAGAAACATGACATCTCGCTTATCAGTGGTTGCTGATGGGAAATATTCAGAGCAGCCTGAGATCTTACCCTTCTAGGAAGCGAAATACAGCACAGCAGCTTTGGGTTAGGCCTCTCACTTTGAGTGCTTTGTCTAGACTCTCGTACACCGTCTGTCCTTGCCGGACATTCACCTGTCAACAGAAACACATTGTTCATTATGTGTATTGTTCAAACAACATTCACTGGTAAGTCATACCTGAAGCCCTGCAGAATCCAGTACAGATAAGTCTATTTCTGCATCAAGCTGCACCAACTGGCACATGAAAGGCATAGGAACTAGGGCTGGGCGATATATCGAGGATAGCCGATGTATCTCGGCTTCTACTCTGCGCGATGTACAAAATGACTCTATCGTGCATATTCGAATATAAATTTTCACGCATTCTGCTTTTAACCGCGGGCATTAAATTACAGGCTTTTCTCGCTCTCTCGTCTCGTCTCTCCTTCTCTGAGACATAAAACAAGCGCACCCTGTCACACATGTCAGTCACGTGCTGTCGTGTGTGTATTATCATTGGCCCCCGACCAGCTGCTGGTGTCAGCGCTGCTGTCCGGGACGCCGCGTTATTTAATACATCCATGCCGCCGGTCACTTCCCCGCTTTAACTTTAACTTAACTTTTCCAAACTCGGACTGTTTGCGCCGTGAGCTCATCTGCGCGGTTGCTACGCGCGGCGGACTCTTTTCAAAGCTAACCGGCTTAGTAAAGACGGGAGGGGATGTTTTCTCCTCGCACGGCTCTCTCCGAGCCGAGGAGCCGCTTAGCGCTACACACGCAGCCGAGCCTTTAGGCTGATTTATGGTACCGCGTTACACCAACGCAGAGCCTACAGCGTAAGCTCGCATCGCCGCGCACCTTACGCCGTAGGTTCTGCGTCGATTTTACGCGGAACCATAATTCAGACTTTTCTCTTCCAGAACTGAGAAACGTCACCTAGTGTTGCTTAAATGTGGCCACATGAAATCAATCACTATCATCAAAACAAAGTCAAACAAGACTATATGACATCATATTTCTAACAATAAATGAAAGTGATGCAAAGTAAAGGAGGAGAGGATGAAACATTGCAGTCCCTGCACCTACAATTTAATATAAAGCTGCTTAAAGGGGCCCCTGCTGCTCAGAGCAGCTCATCCTGGTAAAACCAGGTAAAACCAGGTAAAACCAGGTAAAACCAGGACCAGAACATGTTCTTAACAGATATTCTTCAGACGGGGAGTCAGAGATGCAATGTGCACTTTCTATTTTGAAATTACACTTTCTATGTTTGTGCCACTCACTGCTTAGTAACTGTTTAATAAATACAGTTTTGGTCAATTTGACTTATTCCCCCTTTTTGCATGAAAGTTTAAAATGAGCATATATTAATGCAGCATGAACAAGAATGTTTTAATGTAGACATATAGAATCATCATACTGGTGTGATTGTAGCATCAAAGTGTTAATTCAAGGCTAAGGCAAAATATCGAGATATATATCGTGTATCGTGACATGGCCTAAAAATATCGAGATATTAATAAAAGGCCATATCGCCCAGCCCTAATAGGAACCATGATTGATTTAAAAAGTAAAACCACCATGAGTGGACCCTGACTTTTACATCAGTTTTGGGAAGGAAGGCCACCTAAACAAATCAAAGGGTCTTTGAAGACATTTCAAAGAGGATAAAGAGATGCTCATCTTAGCAGAACCTTTTATCTCACAGATTGAGTTATGAATGCAGCGCTCGCACAGTCCTCCACTTCTGGAAAACTCCCAGTGGATCGTAGATTGTGCTGATAACGGAGCAGCTACAATGTGGCACATAAGACCCTAAGCAATTTCCTCAAAAATCTGCCACATAGGGCTGGGGATCGATTCAAATGTCAAGAATCGATTGGATTCCGATTCTTAAGATTCAAAATCGATTATCAAGATCTAATTCAATCCGTGTATCATTCGTTCTTTCCATTTACAATCAAAAACCAAAACATGAAAAAGTGACTGGTTATTTTGTTTTTTTATTATAACACAAAAAACGGAAAAACGTCTGGTTTTTCGTATTTCAATTTTAGGCACAGATCAAAAATACGAAATAGAAAAAACGGGCCACAGGACTGAATTTGATTTTAATATTTAATTGCTCGGGTTTACGTGACCCAGAAATGTTCTACATCCATGGTACGCGGCAGTTCGGGTAACCATGGCTACCATGGCGGCGCTGGAACAACAGATTAAGAATTATTTTTTAAAGATTGATTAAGGACTTGTTCCACAGCGATTTGACGCACAAACACATTTCCTGCACGTTGCAGCAGATGCGTCTCCTGCAATGCTCAGAAATGAGCGTCAAAAGATTCTGTGCTCGGCATGATCTGAGGAGAAAAAGACGTGTATATCAGACGCAGAGCTGGAGAGCGCTTTGATTCAATCTATTTATGAGGTTTTTATTCAGATTTATATTTATAAAGAATCCATCAAACAGCTGCAGGTAGTTGAGAACGCTGCTGCCCCAATCCTCCCCAAGACCAAGAGAGCAGACCATGTAACTCCAGTTCTTACATCTTTACACTGGGTTTCTGCCTGTTACAACAGACGTAACATCCCGCTGCTGATTTCAAAATCTCTGATTTCCTGGTCCATTATGAACCAACCAGTACCATCAGGGTTAGGCCTACTTTTTCTGTACCCACAGTTGGAACCAAAGCTGGTGAGGAAGCATTCAGCTTTTATGCTCCTCACCTGTGGAACAAACTCCCAGAATGCATCAGGGCTGCTGAAACTCTCAGTTCCTTTAAATCAAATTTGAGTTTCAGTTATCTACCACAATGAACCACTTTTTTTCCAACTTATGTCTCCATTTATTTATTTTTTTAATTCTGCTTTTGCACTTTAATGTTTTTGTGTAAAGCACTTTAAGATAAAATGCCCTATACTAGTAAACTAAGCTTTGCCTAGACTGAGACGCAAGTCAAGTATACAGTTCTCGCTCGCACGCGTACCGTGACACTAGTTTGCAGAGTTGAGAGTGGCAGAAATAACTGCTCTCGCCGACCTCGTATTCCACTTGCACTTGCTTGACTGAGGTGCATTTGCTCCCATCCAGTTAATATTGATGTGGGTTATAGCCTACTACAGGCCTGAGCCAGTCCTTAAATGCTGGGTCTTCTACCCAGCAGTCAGAAAACTCGCATTTGCCCATGACAATGATGGCTGCCTGGACACTGAACATGTAAAAAACACATAAGCCAGCCAGCTGACTACCCAGCTGTGCTGAGAGCGCAAAGAGAGGTCAAACGCACATCTTTCAATCAAAATAGGACACCTCATAGTTTGAAAATAAAATTAAATATCTCTAAAACCAACTAACATTTTTAATGGCCTTAAAGCTGGCAATTTTGATGTATCACCTTTTAATACCCTCCTGATACCCTGGCTTTACAGTATGACGAAGGAACACGCAAGAATCATGATCTTTTTTTTTTTATATATTTTTATCCCTATTATATCACCCAGTGCTCCTACCGACCTTCTTGCTGTGAGATGGCTGCACTACCAGCTGCGCCACCGTGCCCCCAATCATGATCTTTTTAGAAACCGCAATTCCAAAACAGTTGGAAAGCTGTGAAAAATGTATATAGAGCCCTTATGCAATGATTTCCAAATCTTGAAAAAATAAAATAAATAAAATATAGTTTATTCACAATTGAATATACCATATGAGATGGTGAAACATACATTACGCCATTTCATGAAAAGTATTTCCTCATTTTTAATTTGATGGCATTATCTCACCTCAAAATAAGTTGGAACATGGGCAACAAAAGGCTGAAAAAGTGATTTGCACAAATCAAACTAGAGGAGCATTTGACAGCTAATTAGATTAGTGGCAACAGGTCAGTAACATGAGTGGATATAAATAGGAGCATTTCAGTGAGACAGACGCTCTCAGACTTATAGATGCAAAATGGAAATTTGTTCTGAGTTCAAAATTAGAAATTCTACTTGGAAACTGTGGATGCCATGCCCTGCAAACTAGTGATGCACCGAAATGAAAATTTGTGGCCGAAACCGAAACCAAAAAAATAATAATAAACACTTGGCCGAATACCGAACAAGGTTCTTCAGCAGTTTTTCATTTATTTTGCCAATTTTTTCACCATTGCATAAATCAAATACATATTGATTTAGGCATGCTTTTCAAAGAAAAAAATCTTTTACAAAATTACAAGGTAGAAAATATTTATTGAACATAAAAAAATGAAAATGTTTTAATTTCCCAGCATTATGTTGTTTTGGTTCCACCTCCTGGTGAATGTTAGGTAAAATTCTTATGGGGTTAGTTTTTGGTTGGCCAACGATTTATAACGGGAGCGGCCAGTCTATTAGGTAAAATTCTTATGGGGTTAGTTTTTGGTTGGCCAACGATTTATGTAGTGCGCAACGTTACGGGACGGAGCGGCCAGTCTATTTCCTTATTTTACAACGCCGTTATTAATTGTTCGGTTTTTTCCCCCACTTATTCCACCGAACACCGAAAGTGTTTTTTTTGCCATTTTCGGCCGAACAATTTCGGTTACCGAACAATCGGTGCATCACTACTGCAAACTGAAGAAGAGACAGTTCAGCTCATCATTAGACCTTAGTTTAAAAGCCTGCATGTCTGAAGGAATGGGGCTGCAGTAGTGCCCATGGTGTGGGCAGCTTATACCCCTAAAAGGGCTCCATCAACGCTGAAAAGTACATTGAGGTTTTAGAGCAACATATGTCCCCGTCCTCGGCGTCCAGACATTTATTTTAGGGAAGGCATCGCATTTTTTCAGCAAGACAATGCTAAACCACAAACTGCATCCAAAATAACAGCATGGCTTGGTTAAGTCTGGGTCCTGAGCACATCATGAAACAAAAAATGTCAACAAGGAAAGCCCAAGACTGTTAAGCAGCCAGACTGCTATATCAGACAAGAATGGGACAACATTCCTCTCTCAAAACTCCAGCATCAGCCTCCTCACTCCCCAGATATCTACAGGCAGTGGTTAAAGAGGGGATGGTACACATCAGCCTGTTCCAACTTTGAAATGTGCAGCTGCCATCAAATTCAAAATGAGAGAATATTTTCTATCAAATGGCAAAATGTCTCGTTTTCAACACCTGATATGTTGTTTATGTGCCATTGAGAATAAAATATGGGTTTATTACATTTGAAAATGTCCCTGCAGTTTATTTACATTTTACACTGCGTTCCAACTTTTTTGGAAACGGGGTTGTACACAATAGTCCAAACCAAAGATATTGAACTAATTTATACATAAGCCTGTGGTCCACTCATCCCCAGTCTAATACAGATGTGTCTTAGGCCACGTTCACACATAGTATTTACAAAAACTATTGATATTTCCCCCTCTACGTTTGTAAAAATACCATCATTTACACGAACCCGCATGAATACGCCGTTAAGGTGCTATGAGCAGCCAAACCTACAGGGGGCAGTGTAACGAGAAGCATAAAGTCATGCTAGCCAATCAGAATCCTGGAAAAAAACGTCAAAAAATGACACGTTGTCAAACAAATTGTAAACACAGGTCTCACACATGACGCTGGTGACGTTTCTGTCTCATAATGTGACGTTCTGAAGCCTAAATGTCCGTTTCCCTCTGTTTACAAGCGTGAAGTTTTTGCAAATCTCCACTTTGGCCGGAGTTTTCAGGAATGGTCGTTTTTGGTGACTTTGAGCTTCGTTTTTGTGTAAACGAACGACCAAAATGCATGAAAACATCACCGTTTTTGCTACGTAGAAACGGGGCATTAGTCTACTTCAACTTCTTGTTTTTTGGGGGGGGGGTTTGGTGTGGTTTAAAAGGAAGTCTTTCTATGAAGTCTCCTACCTGGAGTAAATAGATTGTGCAGAGATTTTTGTTGGACACAAGTCCTCAAGTGGAACCACTAAGAGTGCTTCACTCAGACTAGACACAGGTTAACTTATCTTCTGCGGGGAAAGGAACTCTGGGGAATGTGAGCAACCTTTTAGGGGAAGGCTCAGATGAGGTACTATTGAGTGAGCACCTTCTCAACTGCACTTATTGATATTTTGAATCTTTTGGTTTGTCTTTCCTGTTGCAGTTTGTTATTTCTAAGGAAGATTACTTGAGTTCTTTGCAACAGCTTTTTCAAACTTGACCTGGAGGACAAATATCTGAAATCATTTCTGATTGCAAAGCTTTTTAAAAGACAGACATTGACCAGGGCAGCTCATTGACACTGACTCTTTAAAAACTAAAGTCCACCTATGAGTAAAAACATAACCATTCAAATCCCAAAGTTGCTTGAGAAATAAAAGTTAGGAAAGCTGTTTGAGCAGTCACAGGTACGGTGTCTGTGACGCTGTTCTCCACACTGTGGTTCATGATCAGAAATGTCACGACTCAGCACAATGACGAGGTGAAAAGACACCCTGACCACCATGTTCTGTTATCAAAACGCGATGCTGATGACTGATACAAAACACAAGTAAAATGGGAGGATGGTGGTTGGCACCATCTGGGAACTCACATGTTGTAAAAGATGCCAGAGATCCTGTGATTAACTACAAATGGTGCTCAAATCTCTTTTTCTCCACAGAAGAATGTTGTCCAATACACCTATTTATTATATTATTATGTTTATGTTTATGTTCATGTTCTGGATCTCTGGAAAGCGTCTAGAGACAACATCTGTTGTATTAGACGCTATATAAATAAAATTGAATTGAACCTATTTGCAGTATATCTATACCGTAGTTTCCGAACTATAAGGCGCACCACATTATAAGGCGCACCTTCAATGCATGACGCATTTTAAACTTTTTCCATATATATATATATATATAAGGTGCACCGCATTATAAGGCGAACCAAATATCCGGTAAAATACCGTACTATAGTGGCTGAGGTTGAGTTACGCATCTACCTGATGGAGCTGCGCTACAGGAAATGCTACAAAATCCTACAGCAAATGCAAAAAAAAAAAAAAACAAGAAGTACTGTATGTCAAACTTTATTAACAAAATAAAAACATGCTTTGCTCCGTCTCGTCAACGTCGCCATTATGCGAGTCAGCGTCGCTGCTGTCTGTGACGATTCCTGACGTTTTTAGTGCCATTACTTCGGCGACACCAACTATAGTAGCTACAATCCCCCTGAAATTACTCTAATGATCATATATAAGGTGCACCGCATTATAAGGCGCACTGCCGGTTTTTGACAAAATTAAAGGCTTTTAGGTGCGCCTTATAGTTCGTAAAATACAGTACTTTAAATATGTTGAATACAAAAATGTGTTTCTCAAAATAAAGCCATTATAAAACCAGAATGAGTACGGAGCCAATGATCTCACCACGGTCCTCTGTTTGTTGGGGAGGTAGACACGGATGGTACCCCCACCTCGGGGGACATCTTCAGGGCTGGTCTCCCCTGAGGAGGAGTACGAAGACGAGGTTGAGGACATGATGTCCAAGAGGAGCTGGGAGGGAGGGGGACGTCACGGCACTTCAGCACTGGAACCTCAGGAGAGCTTCATATACGGCGGCGCCTGGAGAAGCCCTTTAATTAGGTCCTGCAAAGTCCAAGACATGTCTCGGTTCAGGCACAGGACACCACTTGTACAATTACTGCAAGGGGGAGTTGAGGGCGTATTTATGCAAAGCCTTTCCCATGTGACAACATTACATTATAATAATCAAAAACTAAACCAAAGCTTCAGGTAGATCACAGCAAGGCAGCACAATCACGTAAAAGCTTTGCAGGTCTTGACCATCTACCTTTACCACAGTTTCAAACTCAATAAAGTCTCAAAAGTCTCTCAATAAAAAACCAATGTGAATAATAATAAAGCCATGAGGAAAGAAGAATTTGACAGCAAAACACCTTTATTCTTTTCATAGCATACATAATGTATTTATGTATGCTATGAAAAGTTCAGGTTTGGAAACAAACTCAAAACGGAACCCATTAGACTTAATGACATCAATAAGTGAGTTTGTGTGGTGAATAGAATCACGCCGAATTAACACTATCAACTGTTTCTGAACTGTATTATGGTTCTTAATTCATTTCCCAACGGCAACTTCTACATATTGTTAAAAATATGATAAAATAGATACAGACGATATTGGTACATAGCGGTTAATGGCAATAACTTACACTTGGGTATGAGAGCAGCAAATAAAACTAATGTATCGCACATGCCCCTCGCTAGGATTTAGACAGGCCTGGCATACTTTTTTTTTTTAATCAATTTTTATTTACTTCAATTATCAATGTTAACAAACATATTTAAGACGAATTCCTCAGATCTACGGATCAGGAAAGAAACTGTCAAATAGAAAATAATAGCAATAATTATGATACTAAAGGCTGAATTATGCTTCTGCGTCAAAACGACGCCGTGTCTACGGCGTGTGGTTTCTGTACACGCAGAGAACACGCCGTCACATGCGCCGTCAGTGACGTGCACCTCCCGAAAATTGTAACTACGCGTCGAGGAGACGCCGTCCACACGCAGACCGAGAGGGCTGTGATTGGTTCGTTTGAAAGCGAAGCATTTCCGGTTTCCGGTTTGAATCAGTAGTGAACTTCCAGGGCTTTTTTCTTCGTTTATATGTGATTTTTTTTGTTTTTTGCACAATAGTTGTCCTTATTTCTTTGATTTACTGTGACCGGAAAAAGTCGGATAAACCATTCAGAAAAAGATCGCTAACTAGTGGCCGCGGGGGGTACTGCACCGCGACCAAATGGAGAGACGGAGAACTCTGAACGATTCGTGACGGCGTCACGGGTGCGCCGTGTGCTCTGCGTGTGTGTGACGCAGAACCATACCCGCACCTTAAAGAGGATAAAACAAATTGATACAAAAAAAAAAAACATAACCATTCAGAAAGATTGCAGAGAGCCTGTGCACAGTTATGTAGAGTCACTTCTTTCCTTATATGACAACCATTTTCCCCCAGTTCATTACAAAGAGATCTTTCATTTCAACTTATATGTGAGATGTTCCATCATCAGTATATCATCTATAATTGACATCCATTGTTTGTTACTGGGGGGGAATCAGACTTGAGCCAGTTTTCCCAGCCACAAGGAGAATCTTGACCAGATATCCGTCTCCAACATATACCCAGTACTGGAGTTGAGGGGGGATGGATGGCATCCCCCCTGAAATAAAAACGGTCCAAATCATCCCCCCTTTCCATCCCTTATGTCATTTCATCAATGAATGTGGTTTTACTGCTATTTCAACATTTAGAGTCATGACCAGAAAAAAAATAATACCAGAAAAATAACTTATTTGACAATTTTCACCGGTTTCAAGAAAAAATTCACTTGAAATAAGTAGGAAAATCTGCCAGTGGGACAAGATTTATCTTCTTATTACAAGCAAAAAAATCTTGTTCCACTGGTAGATTTTTCTACTTATTTTAAGTGAAAATCTACTTGAAACAGGTGAAAAGTGTTGTTTTTTTCGAGTGATGAGTCTTGTTTTAAGTGTAATAAGATTTTTTTACTAAAATGAGACATTTTAACTAGAAATAAGACAAATATTCTTAAGATTTTGAGTTTTTGCAGTGATCCATTTTACTTATCCTGTGAAAGACAGAGTCATATTGATAAGTTCAGAAAACTGTTTTTTATTGTTGTGTTTTGATGTAAGCCCAGTGGATATTTAAAGCTTACAGAAGGCTGCATTTAACTGCTGCTATGTCATTCCTGCAGGTGTTTTACAACTCGAGTACTGCATATCCCAGTACATTGCAGAGAACTGAGTGAACATTCCCCCAGTGTACATTCATACATTTCCAAAATATGTGTGTGATCTGGATCCATGTGGTTACACAATCTCCAGCATGGTTGGTGAGTATTTATCTGTTTGCCTGGCTTACATTTACTTTTACTCTACTTAAATTAAAGCAAAGTTGCCTCCCAGCCGTGTGGTTGGCGGGTGTAATGAGCAGCTTGATCTGGGACCTGAGGTCCCGCAGATCCCGCAGAAATCCCCGCAGATCCCGAGGCCTCGCGGCCCTAACTAGCCGTCACTTCTAAAGCCTGATTTATGGTACTGCGTTGAGTCGACGCAGAGCCTACGGCGTAAGGTACGCGGCGACGCGCACCGTACTCTGCGTCGGTGTAACGCGGAACCCTAAATCAGCCTTAATGTCTTTCCCAAAGAGATAAAAAAGGAGACAATGGCAACATTTAATCCCCGCGATGAAAAGTTAATAAAGCGCAGAAAACCTGCCCTCAGCTGCCCCCCCCGAGCCAGCGAGCCGGGCACTGGCTGGATCCGACAGTTAAACAACCTTTAAACCCCCGAGAGCCGCGTAGAGACCCGCTCTGCCTGAGCTAACGATAGCCGACCTGTTGGGTCTAGACACTTCTGCTCAAACACCGTCTTCTCACCGCAACACCGGTTTACCACTTGACAACGCTTAAGACAACGCGAACCAGTCCTCGCTGTGCGCCCGTTGAACCGACGTCCCGTTCTCCGTGCTCCCCGGTGTTTTCGAGGAGTTTGGATAAGTTGAGCGCTCACCTGTAGCCGCCATCTTGAACTCTCTGCAGTTGATCTGTCAGAAGAAGTTTGAGGAAGACGCCAAAGCCTCCGTCCTGATTGGCTTATTCTCTGTCCCTCGTTGGCGGATTCTCCATCCTGATTGGCTGATGTTCCCGTCGCTCTGGCTGGTTCTGCAGCCTGATAGGCTGATTCGCGTAGCTACGCTGCGTAATTGGACAAATACCAGCCTTGAGCCATGAGAGGTGGTTGCTGGTTGCAACTTGTCATGTAATTTTTGGTTTGCGTTGAGCAGAATATATTGTAATTTCTTTGCAAATTGGGAAACAATGATACCCACTTATTCTGGCTGTGCCCCATTGTTCAAACTTTTTTGGAGTGATATGTGTAAACCCTCTTTTTTTACTTTTCATTGTGAACTCAATCAGTATCTGGGCTCTACTGTTTTCTATTAATTCAAAAGCAATCAAAACCATAAATGCATGTAAATGTTTTGGCTTTCTGTTATAATTTCATCCTCCCTGGCTGTTTATAATGTGTTGTGCTTTTTGTTTTGTTTTTTTTTTATTTGAGTTATACTCTTTATATGTTATAATTCAACTTGAAATTGCATAATGTGAGGATTTGTAATCATTGTACTTTTTGCAAATGTTAAATAATATATTTATATATATATATATATTGTAATTTCTATTTAGACTTATGAGAACAAGTCAGTTAATATTAAGTACGTCCCGCCCCCCTCAAAAAATTAGTGGTTCACAGCAAAGTATGATTTTAGGTAGATGGAAAAAAAACCAACGCAAATTAGTAGTTCTGATCTTTATTACAAAACATCTTGGGATATGTAATACAGTATGGGTCTTGCATGTAGGGATGTCAAAATAAAAGCCCCAATTTACTCAAACAGTACTGTTACTTATAAAAGGATATGATGCAATTCCACTCTCTAATTTGTCAGACTTAAATAAACCTTACAAATTCAGACATGGTGCAATATAAAATGTGTGGTTTATGCTTTATGTATTCCTTTATTGTTTTTCTTATTGCACACTGAGGAACCTCCTCTTCTTTGCCGTGTGTGTGTATGCATGGTGGCGCCACTCCACATCTGCAGTGCTCTCATTCTCCAGGGTGCCCAGTTTGATCATGTACACTAAGAAAGAAGAAAACATTCAATAATGAACCACAGAGAATGACATAAAAAAAGTGAAATCACTAGATTATCATATCATTATGATAATAAATTATCATTATGGATTACTATTAGAAAAAAAAATCTATTTCCCTGATTAACACCTTCATGAATCATGATCAGTACAGTGGACTGCTATTCAACAGTTGCATCTGTGGGTGTGGATGCCTAGTTGCATATTCACCATGTTTGTGGACATCGAGGGGCCATCCCACATCCATTCCATGCATTGCATTAAACAATATTCACATTTGAAGTCTTTCTCACAATTGAAAGCATGCTATGCCTGACATTAACGTGTTTGCCCGCAGAAGAAAAAATAAATATATATACATACATACACATTTATATTGGATAACATTGGGTTACATTTGACTATTAATCTTCCTTTGGGGAGAAATTAATTATTTTTGAATTGAATGAGCCAAATATATTGACTTGGAGCCAAAGTTTTCTACGCAGTACAATAGGTTATAAATATATCTAGTGTGATTATAGTGCTAAAATGGCATTAAGACAAAAAAAAAAAAAAAGACAGTTCCTTACAGTTATTTTAACTACCAATCTAAGAACATAAAAGGTTCAGAAGAGAAACAACTCTTCTGTCCTGTTAAAAACTACCGTGATAACGACTTTTTCATTAGCTCTTGTGGGACTACAAACGTTCACATAGGCCTGGGGCGGTACTATGGAGCAATATGTAGCTTAGTCTGGTCATTTTAGGCTTGTCTCATTATTTTTGGTCTCAAAGGGGGTTTACCACTAGTTTACATCACCATGGAAACTAAAATGCATATAGAAAAAGGGACATCTGATGAATTCAATTAAAGAAAGAATTTTGCACCAGTCCACGCTCAACAATGTTAAAATCACAATTACCGTAACCAGAACGTACCCAGTTTCAGAGAGATGCTAAAAAGCCTGCTCAATAAAGCCAGGCCAGGTTTTTATTCTTATTTTTTAGAGACTGTCAACTCATGAAACTTATAGGTGACACACAACCTGGACCAGTGATCATCACTGAATTTAACTCCGGCTTTCTCCTGCACCATGGTGTAAAAATGTGTCATTTAAATGATACTTTAGCATAAAATTCACCAACCTCCCAAGTCCCGACACCTAAAAAGGGCAGTTTTTGAGAGTGAAAAGGTTCTTGTTCTATAGTTGCAGCTATAGCGCAAGACTAATAGTTAGTCTCAAACATAGCTCCGTGGTAGATATGCTGCTATAGGCTTATGCTGCAGGGGGGCACCGACATGATCCACTGGGCGGTGAACATCACCCTTTTTCTCTTCTCCTTTTCCATTTTTATTTATTATAAATATCTCATAGCCATCAATTTTGTCCATCGTTCCCATAGTTTCTTGTGCTGGCCCCCTTTTTTCTCTTTTGTGCATGTTTGCAGGCCGGAGCTTCAGAAGCTGCGCCTAGAGACAACTTTTGTTGTATTAGACGCTATATAAATAACATTGAATTGAAAAAACTAAGTAGAAAACGTAATTTCAATTGCAATCCAAACGACATAAAATGCAGCATAAAAGGTATTATTTTTCTATGGTCTGTTCAATGCAAAACAACATACTGTCAATGTTGTAGTTTGTGTGGTGCAGCTGTCAGGCGCTCTAAAGCTTTTTACACGAGTCCAAAACATGCACATTGCTCACATTGTTCCGTAAAATATTTTTGTGAAACTTTGCTGACTGAATCTTCTGATATACTCATGTCATAGTCTATCTCGGGTGTGTATCTATTCAGCACTTTCAACGTTTATTCAACATCCACAGAGACCTTTCACTTGCGATTTGGTCATGATTTCAACCTGGCGACATTCCCAGGTTAAACTAGAGCCACTTTCACGTCACTGGAAATCCATGCGTTGGAATCCAACCTTGCTCGCTTCATCTCCTTACGCAGTACCCGTCCTCCATCTTGTTAAATGGTGAGCTATATATTTGGTTATCTTAACACGTCTACAGTTGCTCCTCCGTTTGTCTGACGACTGCCACTTCAGAGCCTCCCCAGTTGATTATGGCCCTTATTTCAAGGGAGAATCTTTGAGCTGGGTGAATGACTAAAGAAAGAGAGGGAGGGGAAAAACAAACAAGACAAAAACTATACATGCATGCTTATTGCTTACATTTCATTTCGAACCGTGGTCCTACTTCTGTCAGCTCCACGTTCTTGTGGTCCGTTTTCTTGTAAGTGTGGTGTCTGTTTAAAAAGAAAACATTGGTTTTTAGCACAACAAACGCTGCGCCTGAGAACAACTAGACCAGGGGTCGGCAACCCAAAATGTTTTAGAGCCATATTGGACCAAAAATACAAAAAACAAATATGTCTGGAGCCGCAAAAAATGAAAAGCCTTGTATAAGTCTTAGCATGAAGACAACACATGCTGCATGTTTCTATATTAGTTAGAACTGGGGGAAGACTTTTTTTTTCATTATGCACTTCGAGAAAAAAGTGGAAATGTCGAGAAAAAAAGTCAAAATGTTGAGAAAAGTCGAAATGGCGAGATTAAAAAAGGGAAAAAGAGGAAAAAGAAAAGAGAAAAAAAAGAAAAAAAAAGGAAAAAAAATAGAAAAAATGAGAAAAAAATAGAAAAAAAGAAGGAAAAAAAGGGAAAACATTTCTAAAAAAAGAAGAAAAAAAAAGGGGAAAAAAAAAAAAGGTGAAACATTTTTGAAAAAGCTCCAGCGAGCCACTAGGGCGGCGCTAAAGAGCCGCAGGTTGCTGACCCCTGAACTAGAACAAGCAGGTGTTTTTGCACTCACCTGAAAGAAATGTAGTCTTCTTGATTGGCGAATGTGATCACACGTCGACTCTCATCCTTTGGTACTGGAAAGAGATACTTGAGGATATTTGAAACCTGTGCAAGAAGAAGTAATTAGCGGTATGCAGAAGCCGAGTGTTGGCAGAGAAGATCACTGGCCCGTGAGCACGTGTGGGCGTGCTCTTGTAAACTCACCCTCCTGCCGAGCCGAGACGTGAAATTGTGGAAGATGAGGTGGGGGTAGGCCTCGGACATGGTGCCGATGTCGGGAACATCGTGCCTCATGACCACATTGTAAAGTGTGAAATAAGCTGTGGGCCCGAATGGCAAGTGACAAACCACCAGGCCGTCTGGGAATACAAAAGAACGACATCAGAAACGGACAGAAGAACAAACATACATGGGTAGACAGACGAGTTAGACACATAAGAGTTCACACTTTCAAGCAACATCCTGGAATAAATCGGGAAAATACCACAGATATCTCAAAAATAAATCTAAAATATAGACAGAGTAAGCACACCTGGCTGTCCTCTTGTCTCATGAACGATGACGAGGTCTGTGACGTTGTTGGCTTTGCAGGCCCGCACCAGCGCGGCTATCTCGTGGTTTCCTCTGTTCATGCGCTGGGCTCCAGGAAACATCAGCTTCACCTCCTGGAAGACAGGAATTTACTCTCTGCTCGCTCTTCTAAACCTTCATTTTCAAACAGACAGGAACGAGTGAGCTCTCCGTTCTGTATTTATTAATTCACCCTTAAAGAGACCTCAGAAGCTCAGCATTTAGATTGCTACAATAAAATCAATCTATCCATTTTCTCTCATAAAAGAATAGATCCATTTAATAAAATTTAATTATTTACTCGTGTAGGAAATGTCTTGGGCTCCACGTGATCTGATATAAGCATGTGTATGCTTAAATCTGGACTAAATTCAGTTCAATGATACTTTATTAATCCCCAAAGGGAAATAATATTTTCCAGTAAGCGACATTATTAATATCAAAATAAATATAATACAGCGACTTATATGATGCTCTCTTTCGTGTACAGATCTTAATACTCTTAATCTGACTTTAAAATGCAACCCAGAGAAAGGTGACAGACCTTCGTGAACATTTTTAGTCTTGAACTCGGGTCTCTGGACGTTGTAACCATGAGCTTGGGATCTTCCACTCCAGCCCATTTATATTCATCGTCCATGTGAGAGCTGACTCCTGCGCGCACAAAATAACTGATGGTTAGACAGAATTAGATTATTCCTGATGCCAGGGGGATTAACAGACACTCGCCTTCTGCCCCTTCATCGTCATACTCCAGCAGTTTCTGCAGCTGCAGGGCGTCTTTGCGCACCTCAGTTGGGATGAGACGATTTTCTGCAAGTGAGAAAAAGCCAGCAAGTGTTACTTACAGTGCAAAGCACTTACAACACAATATGCAGTAAGAGAACTTGAATGTAAAGGTTTTGCCAGTTTACCATCAAGTGCGCCCTTCAGGGTCTGTTTCTTGTCTTCTATTGTACGGAGCCGGTCCTCGTGTGCCTTCCTGTACAGATACTCCCGCCTCAGTCTCACTTCTCGACGAAGCTACATCATAAGAATATACAAAAGTTGCTTAAAACAAAGACACAGCCTTGTTATACCATAATCCTGCCTTTCTAATAAAAAAAAGGTCAACAACAAATGATTTTGGCTGCTTTACAAGGGAAAGCATCAATATGTCAAGTCAGAATTTGCATCCAAACGTCCAATTTTTACGCGTGCTTCACATATGTACCTCTACTTTCAATCATGTTAATTACTCAGTAAGATACAGGACTGTCTCAGAAAGTTAGAATATTGTGATTTTCTGTAATGCAATTACAAAAATAGCTTAAGAAAACTCAAATATCCTATCTAAAAAAAATAGAATATTCTGGGAATCTTAATCTTAAACTGTAAACCATGATCAGCAATATTAAAATAATAAAAGCTTGCAATATTTCAGTTGATTTGTAATGAATCCAGAATGTATGACATTTTTTTTTTTTTTTTTAAATTGCATTACAGAAAATAAAGAACTTATCACAATATTCTAATGTTCTGAGACAGTCCTGTATGTGATATGATTGATACTTTTAATTGTCACTACCTGAACCCCATGGAGCTAAGTTAAGACAGAAATTAATCATACTTTCATGATACCAGTTAAAAAACGGTCTCAACCAAGACGTTTCCAGTCAGGATAAAGGCTCATAAGGTCACATTCTCACTTGTGATCCTTGTAAATTAATAAACGGTGTTTAGCCGAGTAGGGTCTTTTGAAAAAGTTTAGGATCTGAATCTGAACTAGTTTCTACTTTTTTGATTTATTTACAAACTCATCCCAAGAAATAACTGTTTAAATCATCTTCTAAACACAATCTTGGAGACTTGCTGGCGTGTAAAACACCAGCAAGTCTCCCACCAGCTAGCTCTGTGAACCTTTAATGAGAGAAAACAAAGATCACAAGGCTCTCAGGCCACGCTGTCGTTAAACAAGTATGTCTCCTGCGCACATTTATCATCTATATCGCCTAAAACCCACAAAACTGTTTACATTTGTCTCAACTCACCATGTTTCCAGCTGCTAATGTCGCTCACATGGACTGCAGAGTCTTGTGAACAAACGCTTCCCTCATTGGCTGCTCACGGAGCCAATCACGGAGCTCAATACTGGCTGTTTTCTTCTTCTTGTCTGACGTCAGTGCGGTTGGACAACAGATGTTCGACGCACTAGCGCCCCCTGCTGGACAGATGGTGTTATGCTTTTACCCTGGCTTGACAACTATCGGTATAGATCCATAATACATGGATATATATGGTATATATATATATATATATATATATATATATATATATATATATAAATATATATATATATATATATATATATATATATATATATAGTCCAAATTATTTTTTAATATAGAATTATCAGAAAATATTGTTCACACAGCCTTTAACAGCCTTTAATTGTCTTAGGCCTATAACTTTGAGACAGTTTAAAAAAATGTTATTAGCCTTTTGATGAGATGAAATTATGAAGAATCTGGAAGTAGGATTCTTTCTTGCACCTCAATAGCAATACAACTTCTGACCACAGGAGGTCAGAAGTGTATGACCACGAAGTTTTGGGTAGTTTTTACATACTAAATATCAGTTTGTCGGACGGGAGGACGGTTTTGAGTCTTTTTGGAATCACAAAAAGGCAGTCACACGAATAAAAAAACGTACACTATTGAATCCAGCATAATATTAAATACTCAAGATGCACATAACCGTTGCTTTATTTGGATGTGTTTTTCAGATATATTTTTAATTATAGCACCCCCCTTCAGGCCAGTTAGTTCCACATTCGGTTGTGTTGGTAAAGTCTTGTGTCTTTGTTAAAGCTGGAGTAAGTAAATGTGTGAGGAGGTCTGTAGATCCACAGCCTGGTCCCAGATTAAATAGTAAACCATGGATGGACTTTCACACACCTGCTGGAGATGATTCCATAGGAACAAATGAACGTCCAGCTGACTGCAGTGACGTATCCAGGACATTTTTACTGGGGTGGCCAAGATGGGACACAGAGCCAGACTGGGGTGGCCATACCGGGAGAACCTTTATGAATGGCATGTGATCAAAATGTGTAAATATCGCATTGCTTTGCATCAACATCTACATATATGTATAATAATTGAATTCTAGAACTCATGTTAGCAAAACTGTTGTTTTGACATTTGACAGTTTTCCCATTCCTGTTCCATTTCAACCTATTATGGTAGTTACACATTTTCAGAGCCATTCTCATCTCGTAGAACATTAAAGTCCTTAACAAAATCAATGTGCCGATAATATCAGGTATAATGTCTCACTCACTCACTCATCTTCTCCCGCTTCATCCGTTACCGGGTCGCGGGGGCAGCAGCCTCAGCAGGGATGCCCAGACTTCCCTCACCCCAGACACTTCCTCCAGCTCTTCCGGGGGGAGTCCGAGGCGTTCCCAGGCCAGCCGAGAGACATAGTCTCTCCAGCGTGTCCTGGGTCTTCCCCGGGGTCTCCTCCAGGTGGGACATGCCTGGAACACCTCCCTAGGGAGGCGTCCAGGAGGCATCCGGTACAGATGCCCAAGCCACCTCAGCTGACTCCTCTCAATGTGGAGGAGTAGCGGCTCGATTCCGAGCTCCTCCCGGGTGACCGAACTCCTCACCCTATCTCTAAGGGAGCGTCCAGCCACCCTGCGGAGGAAACTCATCTCGGCCGCTTGTATCCGCGATCTTGTCCTTTCGGTCACTACCCAAAGTTCATGACCATAGGTGAGGGTAGGGGCGTAGATTGACCGGTAAATCGAGAGCTTCGCCTTTCGACTCAGCTCCCTCTTCACCACGACGGTCCAGTACATCGACCGCATTACTGCGGACGCTGCACCGATCCGCCTGTCAATCTCACGCTCCATTGTTCCCTCACTCGTGAACAAGATCCCGAGATACTTGAACTCCTCCACCTGAGGCAGGACTTCTCCACCCACCCCGAGAAGGCACGCCACCCTTTTCCGGTCGAGAACCATGGCCTCGGTCTTGGAGGTGCTGATTCTCATCCCTGCCGCGTCGCACTCGGCCGCAAACCGCCCCAGCACATGCTGGAGGTCCCGGTCTGATGAAGCCAACAGGACAACATCATCTGCAAAAAGCAGAGATGAAATCCTGAGGTTCCCAAACCGGATCCCCTCCGGTCCCTGGCTGCGCCTAGAAATCCTGTCCATAAAAATTATGAACAGGACCGGTGACAAAGGGCAGCCCTGCCGGAGTCCAACATGCACTGGGAACAAGTCTGACTTACTGCCGGCAATGCGAACCAGACTCCTGCTTCGATCATACAGAGACCGGACAGCCCTCAGTAGAGGGCCCCGGACTCCATACTCACTCAGCACCCCCCACAGTGGGGGACACGGTCAAATGCCTTCTCCAGATCCACAAAACACATGTAGACTGGTTGGGCAAATTCCCATGAACCCTCGAGCACCCTGCGGAGGGTATAGAGCTGGTCCAGTGTTCCACGACCGGGACGAAAACTGCATTGTTCCTCCTGAATCCGAGGTTCGACTATCGGCCGTGATCTCCTCTCCAGTACCCTGGCGTAGACTTTCCCCGGGAGGCTGAGAAGTGTGATCCCCCTGTAGTTGGAACACACTCTCCGGTCCCCCTTTTTCAAACAGAGGGACCACCACCCCGGTTTGCCACCCCAGCGGTACTGTCCCCTTCCTCCATGCAATGTCGCAGAGGCGTGTCAGCCAAGACAGCCCTACGACATCCAGAGACTTGAGGTACTCAGGGCGAATCTCATCCACCCCCGGTGCCCGGCCACTGAGGAGCTTACGAACCACCTCAGTGACCTCGGCTTGGGTGATGGATGAGCACGCCTCCGAGCCCCAACCCTCTGCTTCCTCAGTGGAAGGCATGTCAGTCGGGTTAAGGAGATCCTCAAAGTATTCCTTCCACCGTCCGACAATGTCCCCAGTCGAGGTCAACAGCTCCCCACCCACACCGTAAACAGTGCCGGCAGAGTACTGCTTCCCCCTTCTGAGGCGCCGAACGGTCCTCCAGAATTTCCTCGAGGCCGACCGAAAGTCCTCCTCCATGGCCTCCCCGAACTCCTCCCAGACCCGAGTTTTTGCCTCCAAGACTGCCCGAGCCGCGGCCCGCTTGGCCTGCCGGTACCTATCTACTGCGTCAGGAGTCCCACCGGCCAACATAGCCCGGTAGGACTCCTTCTTCAGTCTGACGGCATCCTGTACTTCCGGTGTCCACCACCGGGTTCTAGGATTGCCGCCACGACAGGCACCGGAGACCTTGCGTCCACAGCTTCGAGCCGCCGCGTTGACAATGGAGGCAGAGAACATGGTCCACTCGGACTCGATGTCCCCCGCCTCCCCCGGGATCCGAGAGAAGCTCTCCCGGAGGTGGGAGTTGAAGATGTCCCTGACAGAGGGCTCAGCCAGACGTTCCCAACAGACCCTCACAATCCGTTTGGGTCTGCCCGGTCTGTCCAACCTCTCCCTCCGCCAGCGCATCCAACTCACCACCAGGTGGTGATCAGTTGACAGCTCAGCCCCTCTCTTCACCCGAGTGTCCAAGACATGCGGCCGAAGGCCAGATGAAACGACAACAAAGTCGATCATTGACCTCCGGCCTAGGGTGTCCTGGTGCCACGTGCACTGATGGACACCCTTATGCCTGAACATGGTGTTCGTGATGGACAAACTGTGACTCGCACAGAAGTCCAACAACAAAACACCGCTCGGGTTCAGATCGGGGAGGCCGTTCCTCCCAATCACGCCTCTCCAGGTATCACTGTCATTACCCACGTGAGCGTTGAAGTCCCCCAGTAGAACAATGGAGTCCCCAGTTGGAGCACCATCAAGTACTCCTCCCAGGGACCCCAAGAAGGCCGGGTACTCCGCACTGCTGTTCGGCCCGTAGGCACAAACAACAGTGAGAGACCTTTTCCCGACCCGAAGGCGCAGGGAAGCGACCCTCTCGTTCACCGGGGTGAACTCCAACACATGGCGGCTGAGCTGGGGGGCTATTAACAAGCCCACACCAGCCCGCCGCCTCTCACCATGGGCAACTCCAGAGTAGTGGAGGGTCCAGCCCCTTTCAAGGAGCTGGGTTCCAGAGCCCAAGCTATGTGTGGAGGTGAGCCCGACTATCTCTAGCCGGTATCTCTCAACCTCACGCACAAGCTCCGGCTTCTTCCCCCCCAGCGAGGTGACAGGGGTCGTCGAGGCACCCCGCCACGACTGCTACCCAGTCCACAATGCACCGGCCTGCCATGGTCCTTCCTGCGGGTGGTGGGCCTATGGGAAGGCGAACCCGCGTCGCCGTTTCGGGCTGAGCCCGGCCGGGTTCCACGGGCAAAGACCCGGCCACCAGGCGCTCGCCTACGAGCCCCAACCCCAGGCCTGGCTCCAGGGCGGGACCCCGGTGACGCCGATCCGGGCGACGTTACGGTCCTTGATTTAACTTTATCCATGGTAGGCTTTGTGATTATACATTATATCCAGGTATAATGTATAATCATTAAAAAAATGATACAGGTCAAAAGTAATGATTCCTTTGAATATTGATTTAAATAAATGATAAATAAGTCAAACACAATATGATAAGAATACACTATGTACAACAACACACTCTTCTATAAACTTTTAAAGTCAAGAACAATAAGAGGTTCCCAATAAGCACTTGCTTTTGTATTGCACTGCACAGTTGATGTGTCTTGGCTCTGGGAATATTCCAGCCATGGATACTGTTGGTACCAGTCTCTCTGGAAGCACCTGTTCCTGTTACCTTGCAGGTCTCAGGAAATACCTTCAGATGAGACTGTTGGACCTGCTGCTCTGGACTGGGAGAGATCTGCAAATAATCATCAAAATCAAAAGTCCATCAGTGTGAGGCTAACTGTTACAATGTATCAATGCATTGTTGCATAATTTTATAACATATGAGCAAGAATATAACATTCAAATTGCATTCAAACAGATTAGTTATAAGGTTAAGTAGAATAGAATAGAATAGAAGACTTTATTGATCTCCCAGAGGAGAAATTAAATCGTGCAGCAGCCAAACACACACACGCTCAACGGTTTATGTAAAAAAATAAAATAGAAATAACCAGTAAATAGCTAAATAATAAAAAAAGAGCAATATAAAATGTAGAAAAATGTGTAATGTACAGAGAAAAAAATAGTAAACACAAAAAAATGGATAGTAGACAGTATAACAACTTGTTGCGTGATATTTACACTGAAGGCACTCATAATGTAGTGTAGACTGAAAGATGAAATGTCACAACATACGGTGAGGTCCAGGTGGGGCAGTCTGTGTCTGAGGAGCCTCTTCATCATCAACATCAGAACCATTTTCCTCACTAGGTGAGAAACCTGAAGTAATGAAAATAACCATCACATTCATAGTTTGCTCATGGACAACTAGTACAGTGTCAACACAGGTTTATTTTTACACATGTTCTTGTAGGACAGTGGTCTGAGTGTGTCAGTAGGTGTCGCTGTTGCACTGTCGGTGTCTCAGTTCTCGCGGTTCTGAATTACGTCCCGTGCGGGCCGCCATTTTTTTTAGTTCATCTTCCATGTGCTGTAAGGTAAGCATGGTTTTTGGGTCCCCGAATTATCCTCAAACATCAGTGCTAAAAACCACCCATCCACTTAATTTGTGCTATGATTCTGTTTGTTTACATTGTACACTACGTTCTGCCATGACTTTGAATATTTTTTAGATGTGTTTTGTGATGTTTAAGAGACATGGTAATTTCGGCCAGCACATTATCAGCTTTTCTGTTAGTTTGTATCTCATATTTTATAATTGAGTCCTTTTTAAGGTGTATTTAATTTAATTTGACAGTAACCCTTATTTTTATATATTTTTTATATATTTTATATATTATTTGGGGGAAATTACATTATTATTGTTTGAGGGATTTATTGATTTATTTCTAAAAGTCAGTTCATCTTCCATGTGCTGTAAGGTGACCTGAAGAAGGATTAAAGCGAAGCCAGTCTCAACCACAATCCCGAATCCAGTGTGTGGTGCCTCCTTCTCTCTACAAAACACCCCACGACGACCACATTAAAACACAACGCAGAGTACAGGGGATGTGTAGAGAGGCCACGGTGGTATTCTTCCACTTCAACGCTGTGGGTTACATCTTTGGTGCCGTGACCCCGGATTGTGTCCCTCTGAGACTGTAAACTGAGCCTGACGGTGCCCTGCAGTCACAACCCCTTGTTCCAGGGACTTTGCTGTGATAAAGCATCAATATATCCTTCTGAAGTGTTGAATGGAACTTTAATGTGTTTGCTTTATCTGTATTTTTGGTGTTAAAAAAAAAAAAAAAAAAAAGAAAAAAAAAGGGAAGAACTGAATTGCCTGTTTTGATTGTACTATATTAGGACAAATGGGGTGTTTAATTCTGTCATATTACGTATTTTGAAAAAAAAAAAAAAGGGAAAGTATTCAAGCTAACATTGCTAGTAGCTTTTCTCTTTTCTTTGACCATATCTGCATAGTTGAGTTTAATTCATGTTTGATGTAAAGTTATACATTTACCCCAGATAGTGTGCATTGAAAAAAAAAAAAAAAATGTCGACTAATTTTGCAGATTCTCAAATGAGTTTAGTGTCACCCTCTGCCGCAGCCCCAAGCAGTCAGCATGCCCACAGTCCGGCAACAAGCCATGATCATGACCCGCACAATACATATTCCAACCCTATGAGTGAGCGAATAGTGGTGGAGGACGGCTCAGTGAGTGGGCAACAAGCTGTGAGACCTAAGTTGGTCAAACACGACACCAGGTTTGCTGAACCCCACCTGATATACCCCATCCAAGACCGCCAGACCTACCAGCAGCCCCCGGGGTCTGAACTAGGCCTACAACCTTCCCCACTACCCCCAGTACCCCGACCCTATGCTAAACATGGTGTCACTCCAGCCAGTACGCCCACCCAAAGAGGCTTTGCAGCCCCAAGACAAACCCTCTTGCCCCGCTTTGATGTCCCCCCAGCCACAGAGCCAAGACACCAGGTATACCTATCGGATGACAGTCCACCAAGCGTGATGCCCCCCTCAAGTGCCCCGATAACCCATTCAGCTGTGCAGTCTATGACGGGCTACTCCCGCCCACCCCAAGCTCACCTCCATGGGCCCCCTGCGCCCCTGTCTCCCCAAGGGCCTCCAGCCCATGCCCTTCAAGATGTACAAACCATACCGCAGCCCACCATGGCTCATCCATCTCCCTCCCACTACTCCCAGACCACCCAGCCTGGCCCCCAGGGCTACAGTGGCTACTCACAATCTACCCCAATCTATCACAATCCTCAGCTAAGATATCAAACCCCTCAAACACTCCACCAAATGAATACCACCCCTCCTGCTGGGCCAACTCCCCACGTGCAGCCAGGACCAGCCCCCGCCTATAATTCTCAAGACTGTACAGTCCCCATACCCCAACTTCCTGCCCATACATGGGACCCAAACTCGACAACGCCCAGCCCCCTAAATGCGGCAGGTGCAACCTTCGGTCACACAGCCCCCATTCATACCCCTATCTCTGTGTACTATCAGACACCGGCCAATAACCCTCGAGCTGCCACACTCCCTGGTGACTTCAGACATTCCACGCCACTGCCTCCTCCTTCTGTCCCACTTTGGCACCCATACCAATCCAACCCACCCCCGAAGACCTCTGCCATCACCACTGCTAACTCAGCCCCCCCCCAGATGACATACGGTGGGTTCATGCAGACCCATCAGGTCAAGAATGTCCAAGTGTTTACAGGTAGTGCTGATAGCAAGATGCTGGTTGATGATTGGATACGGGACATGCAGTATCTCCTGGAAGCAATAGAGCTTCCTGCCCACCTCCGCTTCTCTACTGTGGTGCGACATTTAAGTGGTGAGGCCAGAAAACTGATTCTTAACCTGCCCCCCCACGAACAGATCCCAGAGAAGGCATTTGAGGAGCTCAGGGCAGAGTACAGTGATGCACAAAGCCTCTTGGATCCACTAGCTGACTTCTACGAGCGTAGTCAACGGCCAGGAGAGTCTCCATGTTCTTATGCTATTGCGCTAGAGTCCACATTGCGGGCTGTGGAAGAAAGTCAGAGAGGAGGTGAACCCTTTTCTGATCGTGACAGTAAACTCACCAGACAGTTTCTAAGAGGGCTTAATGATGAGGAGGTCTATGCGAGACTTGCACCAATGAAGCCCAGGCTTCTAAGCTTCAGAGAACTGCAGGCTGAGCTAAGAAACTTGGCGAGAGAGGCTAAAAAATTTCAGTCACAACAGAAGCCAAAGAAAACGTATGCCCAAGTCCATGTCACACCGGCATGTGAGGCAACTGTGAAAGCAGAAAAAACAAAGCATGCCTCAGATTTATCAGAACTGACTGAGATGGTCAGGAAGTTAGCCCTCAATCAACAGGAACACATGGCCAAGCTGTCTCACCTTGAATCGAGAATCTCTGCCCCACCTCCCATCCTCCCAGCGGGACCCCAGCCATCTCCTGTAAGGCCCACCCAGAGTGCAAGTGTTACATGCCACCGGTGTGGAAAGCAAGGACATATAGCCCGGGTCTGTAGAGCAGTTTTCTCAGGTTCCCACCCAACCTGGAACCCTCAGCCCCAGCCAGGGACCCCTGCAGAGGGTACCATCCATCAGTCAACCCATCCTTTAAACACCTAAAGCCCATGGTAACCGGGGCAACCATGGGCCAGCAGCGAGGTCCCCTATCGCTGGACAGAGAGGACATTGATGGAGGAGAGGGCCCGTCCTTGGTGGGCCCCAGGAACGAGGGAGAGGTGGATGTCAATGGTATAAAATGCAGAGCTCTCATAGACTCAGGCTCTCAAGTAACCAGTATCACCCACAGCTACTGGCTTCACCACCCCGCCCTCCGGGAGCAAAAGCTTCAGCCCTCTAAAATACCCATTGAAGGTGCCGGAGGGCAGACTGTGCCCTACTATGGTGTCCTACATGTTACACTGAAGGCGCTGGGAAAAGAGTTCGAGACTGTTCCAGCTTTTGTTGTTCCAGATTCCGATTATCGCTCAGCGGTCCCCCTACTTATAGGGACCAATGTCATTCGGGCCTCTATAAAACACCTCCAAGCAACTTTTGGCCAGCAGTATCTCCACAGGGTCAAAGACAGCCACCCAGAGTGGTATTCGGCTCTACAGGGGATTGGTGGCACAGAACAGGGTGAAATAGATGACATGGTGGGCCCAGCTGTGTACACTGGCCATAAGATTCGCATTCCTGCAGGAAAAGAAATGGACTTAACTTGCAAAATTAAAGCTGGCCCACAGAGAAAGACTTACACAGCCCTGATGGAAGGCCACCCCTCCCTGCGCCTCCCCCACGACCTCTTTGTTGCCAAGGTCCTTGCCGACGTGAAAAGAGGCTGTGCCCCTGTCAGGGTGATGAACCTGTCACAGCGAGTGATTACAATCAAGCCACAGACTCACCTCGCTAAGGCTTTCCTGGTGGAAAGTGCTGTGGAGGTTCCTGATGGGAAGCAGGAAGAAGGTGACAAGTTAGAGGATGACAAGGCTTGCCTGAGCTTTGGTCAGGTGGTCACAGGCTGTCCTGTGGACCTCAGCGAGGCAGCAGTGGAGGATGAGCACCAGCGCTCTCTCCTTCAACAGTTGGTGGAGCAAAACACAGGTGTATTTTCTCAGCATCCCACGGACTATGGTCACACGAAAACAATTCAGCATGAAATCCCGCTGGTCGACTCAAAGCCCTTTCGGCTGCCATATCGCAAAATTCCCCCCGCCCAGTGGCAGGATGTCAGAAGGCTGTTGACAGAGATGGAGTCTGCAGGTGTCATCCGGCCTAGTAAGAGCCCATATGCATCACCAGTGGTTGTTGTAACAAAAAAAGATGGCTCCCTAAGGCTGTGCGTAGACTATAGGAAGCTTAACTGCTGCGGCACAAGGGACGCATTTCCACTGCCGAGGATAGAGGAGGCTCTGGAGGCTCTGGGGCAAGCAAAATACTTCTCCACCCTCGACCTCACATCTGGTTACTGGCAGGTGGAAGTAGCGGAGCAGGACAGACACAAGACAGCATTTAGCACTCCTATGGGGCTATTCGAGGCTAACAGGATGCCGTTTGGGCTGCAAAATGCTCCATCCACCTTTCAGAGACTAATGACCTGCTGCTTTGGTGATCTAAACTTCACCCATCTCTTGATCTACCTGGATGACCTCATTATTTTCTCTAAAACCTTTGATGAGCACCTGGAGAGGTTGCAGCTGGTGTTTGATCGGCTTCGGCAGCATGGCCTAAAGTTAAAGCCTTCCAAGTGCCAGCTTGTGAGGAGGGAGGTCCAGTATTTGGGCCACTTGGTGTCTGCTGAGGGAGTTAGTACAGACCCAGAAAAGATCTGCAGGGTCAAGGACTGGGCACGACCTACCAACCGGAGGGAAGTGCTTCAGTTTTTGGGATTTGCGGGATACTACAGGCGATATGTGCAGAACTACTCCACCATGGCTGCCCCACTGTATCGCCTCACCAGTGGCGACCCCAGGAAGAAGAGGAGAGGGAGAAAATCGGGTGCAAATCCAGACACGCCCTTCCTGTGGACGAGTGAGTGTGAGGAGGCATTTCAGTCCCTTAAAGGGAAGCTGACGACTGCGCCAGTGCTCGGCTACCCAGACTACAGTCTGCCATTTGTTCTCCAGACAGACGCCTCAGGGGGAGGACTTGGTGCTGTTTTGGCTCAGGTGCAGAATGGGACTGAGAGGGTCATAGCTTTTGCCAGCAGGGGTTTGAGCCCAGCGGAGACGAGATATCCTGCGCACAAACTGGAATTCCTTGCTCTGAAATGGGCTGTGACTGATAAGTTTTATGACCATCTCTATGGCCGCAGATTCTCTGTCCAGACTGATAACAACCCTCTCAAGTATGTGATGACCTCGGCAAAGCTGGATGCTACAGGCCAGCGGTGGGTGTCTCGTCTGTCTGCATTTGACTTTGATATCCAGTATAGGAGGGGTCGGAATAACGCAAATGCAGATGCCCTCTCCCGTCTGTCTAATCAGGAGGTCACCCAGGTCTTGCAAACTTGCCCTCAGCGGGTGAGGTCGGGTGGAACACCAGAGCCAGAGAGCCCCCCAGTTGAGAGCATTGCAGCGTCTGAGGTACCTGACCACAGGCTGCCTCTGGAACCCAGCGAGCCCTATGGTGGTGTGGGGACGGAGTCGCTCCCTTCCATGACAACACAGGAACTTCGTGCAGAGCAGAGAGGAGATCCTGTCATTGGCCCTGTCATGCACTTCAAAAGCCGTGACCACAAACCAAATCACAGTGAGAGAGTCGGAGGTGGTAGGCAGGTCTGCCTTCTCTTAAAGGAGTGGAGGAGGTTGGTGATAAGGGATGGCATCATGTATCGCCGTATTCAGGACCGCCAGAGAGGTGCAGTGGAGCAGCTAGTACTGCCAGAAAAGCTTCGAACAGCAGTGAAAACTGCTCTGCACGACGACTCTGGACACTTTGGATTTGAAAGGACATTACAGATGATAAGAGAGAGATTTTACTGGCCAGGAATGTTCCAGGAAATCAAGGCTTGGGGTGAGCAGTGTGAGAGGTGCTGCCTTCGGAAGACCCCCACAGCAGGTCTCAGGGCTCCCCTGGTCAGCATCCACAGCAGTGCCCCCATGGAGCTTGTATGTATTGACTTTCTGACTCTAGAGAAGTCCAAGGGTGGTATTGAAAATGTGCTCATTGTTACAGATCACTTCTCCCGCTTCGCCCAAGCCTACCCCACTAAAGACCAAAAAGCCTGTACAGTGGCCAGGGTGTTGTGGAGAAATTTCTTCTGTCGTTTTGGTTTCCCAGCAAAGCTGCATGCAGATCAAGGGCGCAATTTCGAGAGTGCTGTTGTGAGAGAGCTTTGTAAGTGCACTGGCATCACTAAGACCCACACAACCCCTTACCACCCCCAGGGAAATGGGACCACTGAAAGGTTCAACAGAACACTCCTGAACATGCTGGGGACTTTAGAGCCTCACCTGAAGCCCCGCTGGCATGAGTATGTGGATGCTATGACTCATGCTTATAACTGCACCCAACATGACTCCACTGGTTATACGCCATACTATCTCATGTTTGGTAGACATCCCAGACTGCCTGTTGACCTGATTTTTGGTCTCCCCACTAACACTGAGCCATGTGGGTACAGTGAGTATGTCCAGACTCTGCACGACTGTCTGTCACAGGCGTATGCCCAAGCCAACCAGATGTCTCGACATGCTAAGAGCCAGCAGAAGAAATATTATGACCAAAAGGCAAAGAGTCAAGTCTTCAGCCCAGGAGACAGGGTCCTCGTCAAAGTGTGTCATGTGGAGGGACGACAGAAGCTTGCAGACAGGTGGGAGTCTCGACCATACATTGTGGTGAAGAAGCAACCCGGCATGCCTGTGTACGTGCTGCAACGAGAGGGTGGTGAAACACAAAGAGTGTTGCACCGTAACCTCTTGACACAGTGCATGTTTCTTCCAGTTGAGCAGGTCGATGAAGCAAGGGAAGTTGTCGAGCTGGATTTGGATGCAGGAGAGGCAGAAACAGTGTCGGATACAGCAGAGGGTGTGTGGATGGACGATACAGAGGAAGATGTGGATAGAGCACAACTGGAGGCAACAAATGGACAGGATGAACGTTCAGAGGATGAGGATGTGGACCTGGAGGCAGGGCAAATGAGTGACGAAGGAGAGACAGATGGAACTGTCCGTGGTGCTGACACACCAGAAAGTCCCAGTCCCCCTCGGAGAAATCCCCCAAGAAATCGTCGTCCCCCAAAGAAGCTGTCCTATGAGTCACGGGTGAAGGAGTTGGAGAGTGACCAAGAAAAGATAGAGAGAGGATGGAAATTATGGCAGAGGGTGAAAGCAAAACGAACAACAGGACTTGCCTAACACAACACATTTTTTTTTGCATACACTGTGTTACAGTGGATGTGCATATTGATGGTAGAACACCTTTGTGAATCACCAACCCTTCTTTGATTCTATTTTAGATTCTTTCGGTTATGCTTTATTCAAGTGCGTTGGGTGGTTTCTGTTGCAATTAGTTGGTTCTGATGACGGGGACGCCATCAATTAAAGAAGGGGCAGATGTAGGACAGTGGTCTGAGTGTGTCAGTAGGTGTCGCTGTTGCACTGTCGGTGTCTCAGTTCTCGCGGTTCTGAATTACGTCCCGTGCGGGCCGCCATTTTTTTAGTTCATCTTCCATGTGCTGTAAGGTAAGCATGGTTTTTGGGTCCCCGAATTATCCTCAAACATCAGTGCTAAAAACCACCCATCCACTTAATTTGTGCTATGATTCTGTTTGTTTACATTGTACACTACGTTCTGCCATGACTTTGAATATTTTTTAGATGTGTTTTGTGATGTTTAAGAGACATGGTAATTTCGGCCAGCACATTATCAGCTTTTCTGTTAGTTTGTATCTCATATTTTATAATTGAGTCCTTTTTAAGGTGTATTTAATTTAATTTGACAGTAACCCTTATTTTTATATATTTTTTATATATTTTATATATTATTTGGGGGAAATTACATTATTATTGTTTGAGGGATTTATTGATTTATTTCTAAAAGTCAGTTCATCTTCCATGTGCTGTAAGGTGACCTGAAGAAGGATTAAAGCGAAGCCAGTCTCAACCACAATCCCGAATCCAGTGTGTGGTGCCTCCTTCTCTCTACAAAACACCCCACGACGACCACATTAAAACACAACGCAGAGTACAGGGGATGTGTAGAGAGGCCACGGTGGTATTCTTCCACTTCAACGCTGTGGGTTACATTCTCATACCTTGGATTATTTGAATTTTGCACAATAAAAATGTTACAGTCAGATCACATGTGGCATTTGAGTGCAATTCCCTCTGCCTCTGCATATTTAAAAATGCCAAATAAAGCATAAAAACTCTGAGGATGTGTTTTTAATGCTCTGACCAATAAAACAACACAATAATAGCTATCCTACCTGAATGCAGCCTACTGTTTGAGTGTGTGGTGTATTAAAGATGAAACAGCACACTTGTAGCTTGTTAAAAGGAACCCTGGCTATTAAGACATGTAGTCCCTAATTAGCCACAATTGTTCTCTTATACTAAAATATGTTGTTAGAAACACATAAAATAATCTAATTGCTTTAAAAATCTACAATGTTTATCACATATTTTGACCTGCGGGATGCGCCATGTTTTACCTGCGCAATGCATTCTGGGGGCGATGACGTAGAGCGGTGGCTCTGGGAAGATAAGCCCCGTTAGTTTAACTGGGACAGGTATCTAAAACATAGATGAGCAGCACTCTCCCGGCCGTGGAGGCTGACGAGGGAGCCCATAAGACGTCTCGGTTCAGGCAAACTGGATCAAAGTTCTGTGATGCACGGGAGATCTGCAAAAATGATCAATGTCGTGCGCATCTTACCAGTGCATTAGGCTCCTGCGTAGACGGCGTAGGCTACGGCGTAGGCTACGGCGTAGACGGCGTAGCCGGGGCTTTAGAGCCTGCAGCGCACCGCCATCCGCTCTGCGCTCTCCGCTCTGGCCGGGATGGAGACGCCGGTGGGCAATATGCACGTTTGTGTGGGCATAGCCCACCCCTGCCCCCCCCTAAAACCGGCTTCGGTGCTGGGTGATGACAGACCAGAGGCTGAGGGGACTGGCCTGGGACTTTGACGAAACGGGAGGCGCAGACTTCGCTTCAAATAGGCAAGAACATCTTTATTTAATTTAATGTCGCCAGATCTGGCTGGGGTTTTTATTGTAGCATCGGCTATCTGCTAGTTGAAACGTGTGGTCTGTTAGTCTGTCTGAGTTTTATGGTGTTTTTATAGTTCATGCTTTATGGCGCAGCACTTTTTTTCTTTTTTTTTTTTACTTTTTTGTAGGTGCGCCGTCACCTTAATGTTTAGCTGTGTTTTGATCTGTGTTTCTGGTGCGCCGTCACCTGTTTAGCTGTGTTTTCATCTGTTTCTGGGTGTCAAAACAGTGTACGGGGGTTAGCAGGTGCCACCGTCTGACGTCACTACCCAGAATGTAAACAACAATGGCGACCTACGAGTTAAATTATATTTTCAAATTTTATAAAAACGAAGACATCAACAAGGTTTTTTATATCACTTTGTTATAATTGATACCAACATTTATCTTTTAAGACCTACATGTCTTAATAGCCAGGGTTCCTTTTAATATACCAGTTTTACTGCGTGGACTCAGATCACAGTACAATGACAGTAGCGCCCGTGCAAAGCATGTTAGGAGGTTGCCAGGCCTAACGTAAAGTGCAGTTACACTAAACATCCAATAGGTGGTACTCTAATACCACCCATAACATCTCTCTTTTCTTCAAGTAAGCCATAACTCAAAATTCTTTTATAACATTATTAAAGAACCCGACAGATAATTAACTTTCCACTGTAACAATAAAACAGTTCCCCTTATTCCCCCCCCCTTCTACCCTCAGAACCCCCCCCCCCCCAGGGGCTGGGGGCGGTGTTACTGAACAAGGAAAGCAGAGTAAACACGGAAGAGCGCCGTTTTTAAATAACGGAGCGTTGAAGACGGCGGTTAAGTTAGCAGACTCTATTATTATTACATCAATTTATTTAATAATGGATGTAAAACAGAAGCAGCAGTGGTCTACGGTACAATCCATCAACAGTAACGTCGGCGGGCTCCGTGCCCGCCGATGGAGCGGCAGCCTGGCGTCCGAGCCCGCGAGGCTGCCGCTCCATCGGCGGGTTCCCGGCCCGCGGGGACGCGTCCCCCGCCGCTCGATCCGTGGTTCCTCCAGCCTTCAGCCCGCTTCCAGCCTTCAGCCCGCCGATCGAGTGTTGAAGACGGCGGTTAAGTTAGCAGACTCTTTTATTATTACATCCATTTATTTAATAAAAATTCCCGGCCCGCGGGGACGCCTCCCAGCCTGCGTCCCAGCCCGCGGTTCGGGTTCCGCGTTACACCAACGCAGAGCCTACGGCGTAGGTTACGTAACCTACGCCTAGGCTCTGCGTTGATGTACGCGGCGACGCGTGCCGTACGCCGTAATTTCTTAACAGGCGTAGCTACAACTGATAGATTTCATCTATTAAACCAACATTTATCTTCCTAATTGATTTTTTTCATCCAGCGTAATTCTCAACAGAGCTGCAGGTTTCTCCCCCGGGAAGACTGCGCAGGTTGAGCCGTCTGAGGAGCTGCTGTGCCCCGGGGCTGCCGGCTCTCCAGTCAAATTTCTTAACAGGCGTTATTTGGATAAACTGAGCCCAGGTTGGGGATCTTAAAGGTGACTTTTACGCCTGAAAAAATATTAAAACTTAATAAATTGCCATATTAACAGCGCTACAGCAGGAATTAAAACAGCTTTTGGCTCTCTACCTTCACTCCTTCATCCAGAGCTACTCTCCCTTTACCTTCACTCCTTCATCCAGAGCTACTCTCCCTCTACATTCACTCCTTCATCCAGAGCTACTCTCCCTCTACCTTCACTCCTTCATCCAGAGCTACTCTCCCTCTACCTTCACTCCTTCATCCAGAGCTACTCTCCCTCTACCTTCACTCCTTCATCCAGAGCTACTCTCCCTCTACCTTCACTCCTTCATCCAGAGCTACTCTCCCCCTACCTTCACTCCTTCATCCAGAGCTACTCTCCCTCTACCTTCACTCCTTCATCCAGAGCTACTCTCCCTCTACCTTCACTCCTTCATCCAGAGCTACTCTCCCTCTAATTCACTCCTTCATCCAGAGCTACTCTTCAATTCAATTCAATTCAATTTTATTTATATAGCGTCTAATACAACAGATGTTGTCTCTAGACGCTTTCCAGAGATCCAGAACATGAACATGAACATAAACATAAACATAAACATAAACCCCCGAGCAATTATTATATAAACAATGGCAGGTAAAAACTCCCTTAGTGGGAGAAAAGCCTTAAGCCAAACAGTGGCAAGGAAAAACTCCCCTTTAGGAGGGAAGAAACCTTGAGCAGGACCTGGATCATAAGGGGGGACCCTCCTGCCGAAGGCCAGACTGGGGGAGTCGGGGACGTCAGCAGCACACAGCAGGCAGGTGGAAGCAGCAGCGGGATGACCAGAGGTGGGGGGGAGGGGCGTCAGCAGCACACAGCAGGCCAGTGGAAGCAGCAGCGGGATGACCAGAGGTGGGGGGGAGGGGCGTCAGCAGCACACAGCAGTCAGGTGGAAGCAGCAGCGGGATGACCAGAGGGGGGGGTGCAGGCAGGCGGAAGCAGCAACAGCAGACATCCACGTAGGCAGGTGGAAGCAGCAACGGGATGACCGAGGATTTGGGGGGGGGGGGGGGGGGGGAACACAGGCCAGAACGCAGCTCCCGAGGCTCCAGCCTGCAAACATGCACAAAAGGGAAAAAAGGGGGGCCGGCACAAGAAACTACAGGAATGATGGACAAAAATGATAGCTATGAAATATTTATAATAAATAAAAATGGTAATGGAGAAGAGAGGCAGGGAAAAGGAGAGGAGAAGAAGGGTGAGAGGCACCGCCCAGCGGATCATGTCGGTGCCCCCCTGCAGCATAGGCCTATAGCAGCATATCTACCGCGAAGCTATATTTGAGACTAACTATTATAGTCTTGTTCTATAGCTGCAACTATGACTACTGACTCTAACACACTAGAGTTTACACTACCTAGAGATTTACTAACACCAGCTAGAGGTTTACTAAACAATAACTGTAGGCTTTACTAAACAGAAATGTTTTAAGTTTAGTTTTAAAGGTGGAGGTGGTGTCAGCCTCCTTAACCCAGATTGGAAGTTGGTTCCATAGTAATGGTGCCTGATAGCAGAACACCCGCCCTCAAAATCTACATTTAGATACTCTAGGAACTACGAGTAAACCTGCACCCTGGGAACGGAGAGCTCTGCCAGGAACATAAGGCACTATCAAATCTTGTAAATACTGCGGAGCTAAGCCGTTTTGGGCTTTATACGCAAGTAATAAAATTTTAAATTGGATTCTGAATTTTACAGGTAGCCAATGGAGCGACGCTAACACTGGAGAGACGTGGTCTCTCCTGCTGATTCCTGTCAGCACTCGTGCTGCTGCATTTTGGATCAGCTGGAGCCTATTCAGCAAATTACTTGGACATCCTGCTAACAACACATTACAGTAATCCAGTCTAGAAGATACAAACGCATGAACTAGTTTTTCTGCATCCCTCTGCGAGAGGATTTTCCTAATTTTTGCAATATTACGGAGATGGAAAAACGCTATTTTACAAACCTGATTAACATATGGTTTAAACGACAAATCCTGATCGAAAACAACACCAAGGTTTCTCACAGTTGCACTGGAAGCCATCGCAACACCATCTCTCTAATTCACTCCTTCATCCAGAGATACACTCCCTCTACCTTCACTCCTTCATCCAGAGCTACTCTCCCTCTACCTTCACTCCTTCATCCAGAGGTACTCTCCCTCTACCTTCACTCCTTCATCCAGAGCTACACTCCCTCTACCTTCACTCCTTCATCCAGAGCTTCACTCGCTCTACCTTCACTCCTTCATCCAGAGCTACACTCCCTCTACCTTCACTCCCTCTACCTTCACTCCTTCATCCAGAGCTTCACTCCCTCTACCTTCACTCCTTCATCCAGAGGTACTCTCCCTCTAATTCACTCCTTCATCCAGAGCTTCACTCCCTCTACCTTCACTCCTTCATCCAGAGCTACACTCCCTCTACCTTCACTCCTTCATCCAGAGCTACTCTCCCTCTACCTTCACTCCTTCATCCAGAGGTACTCTCCCTCTACCTTCACTCCTTCATCCAGAGCTACACTCCCTCTACCTTCACTCCTTCATCCAGAGCTTCACTCGCTCTACCTTCACTCCTTCATCCAGAGCTACACTCCCTCTACCTTCACTCCTTCATCCAGAGCTTCACTCGCTCTACCTTCACTCCTTCATCCAGAGCTACTCTCCCTCTACCTTCACTCCTTCATCCAGAGCTACTCTCCCTCTACCTTCACTCCTTCATCCAGACCTACTCCCTCTACCTTCACTCCTTCATCCAGAGCTACTCTCCCTCTACCTTCACTCCTTCATCCAGAGCTACTCTCCCTCTACCTTCACTCCTTCATCCAGAGCTACTCTCCCTCTACCTTCACTCCCTCTACCTTCACTCCTTCATCCAGAGCTACTCTCCCTCTACCTTCACTCTTTCATCCAGAGCTACTCTCCCTCTACCTTCACTCCTTCATCCAGACCTACTCCCTCTACCTTCACTCCTTCATCCAGAGCTACTCTCCCTCTACCTTCACTCCTTCATCCAGAGCTTCACTCGCTCTACCTTCACTCCTTCATCCAGAGCTACACTCCCTCTACCTTCACTCCCTCTACCTTCACTCCTTCATCCAGAGCTTCACTCCCTCTACCTTCACTCCTTCATCCAGATGTACTCTCCCTCTAATTCACTCCTTCATCCAGAGCTTCACTCCCTCTACCTTCACTCCTTCATCCAGAGCTTCACTCCCTCTACCTTCACTCCTTCATCCAGAGGTACTCTCCCTCTAATTCACTCCTTCATCCAGAGCTTCACTCGCTCTACCTTCACTCCTTCATCCAGAGCTACTCTCCCTCTACCTTCACTCCCTCTACCTTCACTCCTTCATCCAGAGCTACTCTACCTTCACTCCTTCATCCAGAGCTACACTCCCTCTACCTTCACTCCTTCATCCAGAGCTACTCTCCCTCTACCTTCACTCCTTCATCCAGAGCTACTCTCCCTCTACCTTCACTCCTTCATCCAGACCTACTCCCTCTACCTTCACTCCTTCATCCAGAGCTACTCTCCCTCTACCTTCACTCCTTCATCCAGAGCTACTCTCCCTCTACCTTCACTCCTTCATCCAGAGCTACTCTCCCTCTACCTTCACTCCTTCATCCAGAGCTACACTCCCTCTACCTTCACTCCTTCATCCAGAGCTACTCTCCCTCTACCTTCACTCCTTCATCCAGAGCTACTCTCCCTCTACCTTCACTCCTTCATCCAGAGCTACTCTACCTTCACTCCTTCATCCAGAGCTACTCTCCCTCTACCTTCACTCCTTCATCCAGAGCTACTCTCCCTCTACCTTCACTCCTTCATCCAGAGCTACTCTCCCTCTACCTTCACTCCTTCATCCAGAGCTACTCTACCTTCACTCCTTCATCCAGAGCTACACTCCCTCTACCTTCACTCCTTCATCCAGAGCTACTCTCCCTCTACCTTCACTCCTTCATCCAGAGCTACACTCCCTCTACCTTCACTCCTTCATCCAGAGCTACTCTCCCTCTACCTTCACTCCTTCATCCAGAGATACTCTCCCTCTACCTTCACTCCTTCATCCAGAGCTACTCTCCCTCTACCTTCACTCCTTCATCCAGAGCTACTCTCCCTCTACCTTCACTCCTTCATCCAGAGCTACTCTCCCTCTACCTTCACTCCTTCATCCAGAGCTACACTCCCTCTACCTTCACTCCTTCATCCAGAGCTACACTCGCTCTACCTTCACTCCTTCATCCAGAGCTACTCTCCCCCTACCTTCACTCCTTCATCCAGAGCTACTCTCCCTCTACCTTCACTCCTTCATCCAGAGCTACACTCCCTCTACCTTCACTCCTTCATCCAGAGCTACTCTACCTTCACTCCTTCATCCAGAGCTACTCTCCCTCTACCTTCACTCCTTCATCCAGAGCTACACTCCCTCTACCTTCACTCCTTCATCCAGAGCTACTCTCCCTCTACCTTCACTCCTTCATCCAGAGCTACACTCCCTCTACCTTCACTCCTTCATCCAGAGCTACTCTCCCTCTACCTTCACTCCTTCATCCAGAGCTACACTCCCTCTACCTTCACTCCTTCATCCAGAGCTACTCTCCCTCTACCTTCACTCCTTCATCCAGAGCTACTCTCCCTCTACCTTCACTCCTTCATCCAGAGCTACTCTCCCTCTACCTTCACTCCTTCATCCAGAGCTACTCTTCCTCTACCTTCACTCCTTCATCCAGAGCTACTCTCCCTCTACCTTCACTCCTTCATCCAGAGCTACTCTCCCCCTACCTTCACTCCTTCATCCAGAGCTACTCTCCCTCTACCTTCACTCCTTCATCCAGAGCTACTCTCCCTCTACCTTCACTCCTTCATCCAGAGCTACTCTCCCTCTACCTTCACTCCTTCATCCAGAGCTACTAACCCTCTACCTTCACTCCTTCATCCAGAGCTACTCTCCCTCTACCTTCACTCCTTCATCCAGAGCTACTCTCCCTCTACCTTCACTCCTTCATCCAGAGCTACTCTACCTTCACTCCTTCATCCAGAGCTACTCTCCCTCTACCTTCACTCCTTCATCCAGAGCTACTCTCCCTCTACCTTCACTCCTTCAACCAGAGCTACTCTCCCTCTACCTTCACTCCTTCATCCAGAGCTACTCTACCTTCACTCCTTCATCCAGAGCTACTCTCCCTCTACCTTCACTCCTTCATCCAGAGCTACACTCCCTCTACCTTCACTCCTTCATCCAGAGCTACTCTCCCTCTACCTTCACTCCTTCATCCAGAGCTACTCTCCCTCTACCTTCACTCCTTCATCCAGAGCTACTCTCCCTCTACCTTCACTCCTTCATCCAGAGCTACACTCCCTCTACATTCACTCCTTCATCCAGAGCTACTCTCCCTCTACCTTCACTCCTTCATCCAGAGCTTCTCTCCCTCTACCTTCACTCCTTCATCCAGAGCTACTCTACCTTCACTCCTTCATCCAGAGCTACTCTACCTTCACTCCTTCATCCAGAGCTACTCTCCCTCTACCTTCACTCCTTCATCCAGAGCTTCTCTCCCTCTCTACAGCTCCGCTCAGCCAGTAAAAGACGCCTGGTTCTTCCACCACAACGTGGCGTGAAACCAGTAGCTAGACTCTTCTCCTCCATTGTTCTCCATTGAAACAAATCATGATATAAAAATGACAGTTAATATAACTGTGGAAGTTTTGGTTAACATAAAGGTGGCATATAACACCCAAATCATGCGCTGGCAGGTACATTCTTGCATAATGTTGCTGCCAAGCCGTGATCACCAGAGTTATATTGGAAAACCTTCAGATATGATGAAGCCTCTTCAGTATGTGGGAACAATGCAACCAGACATGGACACACAAAACTGAACATATACTGGAACTAATACCTTTCTATTTCAATTCAATATTATTTATATGGCGTCTATTACAACAGAAGTTGTGTGTAGGATCTTTCCAGAGACCCAGAACATGACCCCCGCCCTGAGCAGTAGGACCCTGCCCAATCTTCTCTGTGGGGGGTGGCGGGGGACGCAAAAATGCACCAAAACAACAAACGGATAAATGTATGAAAGGGATAAATGTATAAAACAGATGAGCGGTTCCCAACCCAGGCTAATTAGGAGCATTAATTAGAATCAGGTGTGATGATGAAGGGAAATAAGTAAAACATGCAGGACAGTGTGCCCTGCCTGCCTGCCCCGAGGATAAGGATAAAACCATAACGTGGTTAATATAAACCATGTTATGTGTTAATATGTTATATTAAATGTGTTTCTCTTTCAGATACGTGGGCCCGGAGAACAACCAGACGACATCCCTGCCGAGAATCTGTCCCCTCTGGATAGTAAAGCTAAAATAAACTATATATATATATATATAAATAAACCAGATCGTGTTTTGGCTACTTACTCCAGTTCGTTATTTATAACAAGAACAATTAAAGGTATTCTTTCTCAACCTATAAACTACCTCATATTTTTCTGGGCAATATTTTCTATCTTCTATCCACAATATGCCAATATTCTACTATCTATGTGCAACACTCCCATCCTTTCAAGGGCAATATTATTTTTCCATCCATTTAAGTGCAATATCCCCCCACCCATTCATGTACATTTTGATCCT